>NW_023493693.1:302500-535000 GCF_013265735.2 Oncorhynchus mykiss
TTATCTATCTATCTATCTATCTATCTATCTATCTATCTCTCTGTCCAGTCTTACCAGCGGAGTTATCTATCTCTCTGTCCAGTCTTACCTAGCTGAGTTATCTATCTATCTATCTATCTATCTATCTATCTATCTATCTATCTATCTATCTATCTATCTCTCTGTCCAGTCTTACCAGCTGAGTTATCTATCTATCTTTCTGTCCAGTCTTACCAGCTGAGTTATCTATCTATCTGTCCAGTCTTACCAGCTGAGTTATCTATCTATCTCTCTGTCCAGTCTTACCTAGCTGAGTTATCTATCTCTCTGTCCACTCTTACCTAGCTGAGCTATCTTTATCTATCTCTCTGTCCAGTCTTACCTAGCTGAGCTATCTCTCTATCCAGTATTACCTAGCTGAGCTATCTCTCTGTCCAGTCTTATCTAGCTGAGTTATCTATCTCTCTGTCCAGTCTTACCTAGCTGAGTTATCTATCTCCCTGTCCAGTCTTACCTAGCTGAGCTATCTTTATCTATCTCTCTGTCCAGTCTTACCTAGCTGAGCTCTCTTTATCTATCTCTCTGTCCACTCTTACCTAGCTGAGTTATCTATCTCTCTGTCCAGTCTTACCTAGCTGAGCTCTCTTTTATCTATCTCTCTGTCCTGTCTTACCTAGCTGAGCTATCTCTCTGTCCAGTCTTACCTAGCTGAGTTATCTTTATCTATCTCTCTGTCCAGTCTTACCTAGCTGAGCTATCTCTCTATCCAGTCTTACCTAGCTGAGCTATCTCTCTGTCTAGTCTTACCTTTTATCTATCTCCCCTGTCTCTTACCTTGGTTATCTGAGCTATATCTTCTATCTCCCCTGTCTCTTACCTTGGTTATCTGAGCTATATCTTCTATCTCCCCTGTCTCTTACCTTGGTTATCTGAGCTATATCTTCTATCTCCCCTGTCTCTTACCTTGGTTAGCTGAGCTATATCTTCTATCTCCCCTGTCTCATACCTTGGTTAGCTGAGCTATATCTTCTATCGCCCCTGTCTCATACCTTGGTTAGCGGAGCTATATCTTCTATCTCCCCTGTCTCATACCTTGGTTAGCTGAGCTATCTTCTTGCACATCTTGCCATGCATCTGATAGTCATACAGCTCCTGCTCTATGTTCGGTAAGTCTGCTGCAGTCCCGTTAAGGCTACCGGAGCCTGGCCCGGGGGGCTGCGGGGCTTTACCGGCACCCGAAGACATCATAATCCCCACGAGACAACTTCCACCAGCTATTAGGATCCAAATGAATAATGGAACAAAACGAAATTCCCGGTAATGCTCTCTCTCCGGTTTGCCTCAGAGGTTTGTGTGTTTCTTCCTTCTGTAAGTGAATAACAATCCCCTCCGCTGCGGCGGAAAAGCAGCCGGCGCAATAGTCATGGTGAGAAACGTAAACGTAAATCGGTGAGGTTCTCTCGCCAACTTGCTTTCCCCTCTCTCTCCTCTGCCCAGTGCTCGCTGCGCGGAGGTCACCGGCTCCAATTCCATCGGGGACGCGCTTGCCTCACGCCAGCAGTCCCACCGCTGTCTGTCAACCGATTTGTTTTCTTCTTTTAACCGGGGAGCGCTCGAGGATGAAGGCATGTGTCCCGACCACCTGTCTCTCGAGCAGCAGGGGCGGAGAGGGCGTATGGAACATTACCGTAGACAGCTCGCGCTCTCCCTCTCGAGCAGAGCGCACTGCTGCAGTGCTGCTACGCCCCTCCCCGGTTCTGCTGTAGTGTCGATCCACACACACACTCACACAAAACACACGCACGCACACACACACAAAACACACGCACACACACGCACACGCACACGCAGACAGGATGAAAGGCTTTTCAATTAATCAATTGACTTATTGCATAGATTCATCAGGAGTATTTGCAGGTGAACTCCCTGCCTATTCCAGTGATAAGTCTGTTTAATAAGTCCATATTTATTATTCTAGACCTATTCACTAGGTCCAGTATAGCCTCTATCAACGTTTTAATTCAAAAGGGATTCTATCCTGTATCACATTCTATCCTGTATCACATTCTATTCTAGATCACATTCTATCCTATATCACATTCTATTCTAGATCACATTCTATCCTATACCACATTCTATCCTGTATCACATTCTATCCTGTATCACATTCTATTCTAGATCATATTCTATCCTACATCACATTCTATCCTGTATCACATTCTATCCTGTATCACATTCTATTCTAGATCATATTCTATCCTATATCACATTCTATTCTAGATCACATTCTATCCTGTATCACATTCTATTCTAGATCATATTCTATCCTACATCACATTCTATCCTGTATCACATTCTATCCTGTATCACATTCTATTCTAGATCATATTCTATCCTGTATCACATTCTATCGTGTATCACATTCTATTCTAGATCATATTCTATCCTACATCACATTCTATCCTGTATCACATTCTATCCTGTATCCCATTCTATCCTATATCATATTCTATCCTATATCACATTCTATCCTGTATCACATTCTATCCTATATCACATTCTATTCTAGATCACATTCTATCCTATATCACATTCTATCCTGTATCACATTCTATCCTGTATCACATTCTATTCTAGATCACATTCTATCCTATATCACATTCTATTCTAGATCACATTCTATCCTACATCACATTCTATCCTGTATCACATTCTATCCTGTATCACATTCTATTCTAGATCATATTCTATCCTACATCACATTCTATCCTGTATCACATTCTATCCTGTATCACATTCTATTCTAGATCATATTCTATCCTATATCACATTCTATTCTAGATCACATTCTATCCTGTATCACATTCTATTCTAGATCATATTCTATCCTATATCACATTCTATTCTAGATCACATTCTATCCTATATCACATTCTATCCTGTATCACATTCTATCCTGTATCACATTCTATCCTGTATCACATTCTATTCTAGATCATATTCTATCCTATATCACATTCTATTCTAGATCATATTCTATCCTATATCACATTCTATTCTAGATCACATTCTATCCTGTATCACATTCTATTCTAGATCATGTTCTATCCTATATCACATTCTATTCTAGATCACATTCTATCCTATATCACATTCTATCCTATATCACATTCTATCCTGTATTTTTTTTTTTTAATTAACCTTTATTTAACTAGGCACCTCAGTTGAGATCAAATGTTTATTTACAATGACAGGCCTGACGACGCTGGGCCAAATGTGCGCCTATGGGACTCCCAATCACGGGCCGGTGATGATACAGCCTGGATTCGAACCAGGGTCTGTAGTGACGCGTCTAGCACTGAGATGCAGTGCCTTTAGACCTCTGTGATACAGCCTGGATTCGAACCAGGGTGTCTGTAGTGCCGCCTCTAGCACTGAGATGCAGTGCCTTTAGACCTCTGTGATACAGCCTGGATTCGAACCAGGGTGTCTGTAGTGACGCCTCTAGCACTGAGATGCAGTGCCTTTAGACCTCTGTGATACAGCCTGGATTCGAACCAGGGTCTGTAGTGACTCCTCTAGCACTGAGATGCAGTGCCTTTAGACCTCTGTGATACAGCCTGGATTCGAACCAAGGTCTGTAGTGGCGCCTCTAGCACTGAGATGCAGTGCCTTTAGACCTCTGTGATACATCCTGGATTCGAACCAGGGTCTGTAGTGACTCCTCTAGCACTGAGATGCAGTGCCTTTAGACCTCTGTGATACAGCCTGGATTCGAACCAGGGTGTCTTTAGTGACGCCTCTAGCACTGAGATGCAGTGCCTTTAGACCTCTGTGATACAGCCTGGATTCGAACCAGGGTCTGTAGTGATACAAGCTGCTGTACAGCCATTACTATTCTGTCACTCTATACATCCTCAAGTTCCCGCTGCTGACCTAAATAACAGGAATACAGCGGTTTGGTGAGTAGAGACAGAGTGGAGCCTCGTGCCCTTCCCACGGGTGTGTTCTGTTCTGACCTCCATGCCTTACCGTACAGCTGCCAGCACGCCAACAGCTGCGGCCTTCACAGCCCGGGAAACAACAGACAGGCAGACAGACGGCAGATAGAGACACACTGAAAGTATTCAGACCCTTTGACTTTTATCCACATTTTGTAACTTTACAGCCTTTATGCTAAAATGGATTTTAAAAAAATAAATAAAAAATCCCCCTCATCAATCTTCACACAATATCCCATAATGACAAAACAAAAACAGTTTTTTATAAACTTTAGCAAGTCTATAAAATAAATAACACATTTAGGCTTACTCAAAATAGATAAAATAAGTACATTTCACATTTCAGAAAATATTGTATTTATGGCAGTCTCAGCTCATGTCGTGCAGGCAGATAAATGTCCATTGTGAGGGGCAGGGCGATGGAGGCCCAGGTGGATAAATGTCCATTGTGAGGGGCAGGGTGATGGAGGCCCAGGTGGATAAATGTCAATTGTGAGGGGCAGGGTGATGGAGGCCCAGGCGGATAAATGTCCATTGTGAGGGGCAGGGCGATGGAGGCCCAGGCGGATAAATGTCCATTGTGAGGGGCAGGGCGATGGAGGCCCAGGTGGATAAATGTCCATTGTGAGGGGCACGGCGATGGAGGCCCAGGCAGATAAATGTCCATTGTGAGGGGCAGGGCGATGGAGGCCAAGGAGGATAAATGTCCATTGTGAGGGGCAGGGCGATGGAGGCCCAGGAGGATAAATGTCCATTGTGAGGGGCAGGGCGATGGAGGCCCAGGCGGATAAATGTCCATTGTGAGGGGCAGGGTGATGGATGGGGCAGGCAGACGAATGTCCATTGTGAGGGGCAGGGTGATGGATGGGGCAGGCAGACGAATGTCCATTGTGAGGGGCAGGGCGATGGAGGCCCAGGTGGATAAATGTCCATTGTGAGGGGCAGGGCGATGGATGGGGCAGGCAGATAAATGTCCATTGTGAGGGGCAGGGCGATGGAGGCCCAGGAGGATAAATGTCCATTGTGAGGGGCAGGGTGATGGAGGCCCAGGCGGATAAATGTCCATTGTGAGGGGCAGGGCGATGGAGGCCCAGGCGGATAAATGTCCATTGTGAGGGGCAGGGCAATGGAGGCCCAGGCAGATAAATGTCCATTGTGAGGGGCAGGGTGATGGAGGCCCAGGTGGATAAATGTCCATTGTGGGGTGAAGGGCGATGGATGGGGCAGGCAGATAAATGTCCATTGTGAGGGGCAGGGCGATGGAGGCCCAGGAGGATAAATGTCCATTGTGAGGGGCAGGGTGATGGAGGCCCAGGCGGATAAATGTCCATTGTGAGGGGCAGGGCAATGGAGGCCCAGGCAGATAAATGTCCATTGTGAGGGGCAGGGTGATGGAGGCCCAGGTGGATAAATGTCCATTGTGGGGTGAAGGGGGTTATATTCGCAATTCTCTGAGGGCCTAGAGAACCCGCTATAGTGCTTTCAGGGGCGTCATGCACCCCCAAAATCGGAGGAGGCACAAAGTACTAGGTGTGGATGGCTGGGGGGGTGGCCTTGAGTGGGGATGAATCCCCATAACATAAATTGAAGAATTTTGAATTTTTCAAACAACTGAAACAGCTTTTTCCTGCAGCCATGTCAAAAATATATATTTTTAAATTCTGTATTTAGTGCAGAAAAACTACAAGGGTTTTTGAGAGAAGTTCTTGAAGAGAGAGAGAGGATGAGTAAACATTTAACCTAGTAGGGATTTCTTCAAATTCAAACAAAAACCATTTAACCAGGCATTCAGTTAAGAACCGATTCTAATTTACAGTAACGGCCTACCGTGGGGAACAGTGGGTTAACTGCCTTGTTCAGGGGAACAGTGGGTTAACTGCCTTGTTCAGGGGAACAGTGGGTTAACTGGTCTAGGAACAGTGGGTTAACTGGTCTAGGAACAGTGGGCTAACTGGTCTAGGAACAGTGGGTTAACTGGTCTAGGAACAGTGGGTTAACTGGTCTAGGAACAGTGGGTTAACTGCCTTGTTCAGAGGAACAGTGGGTTAACTGGTCTAGGAACAGTGGGTTAACTGGTCTAGGAACAGTGGGTTAACTGGTCTAGGAACAGTGGGTTAACTGGTCTAGGAACAGTGGGTTAACTGCCTTGTTCAGGGGAACAGTGGATTAACTGCCTTGTTCAGGGGAACAGTGGGTTAACTGGTCTAGGAACAGTGGGTTAACTGCCTTGTTCAGGGGAACAGTGGATTAACTGCCTTGTTCAGGGGAACAGTGGGTTAACTGGTCTAGGAACAGTGGGTTAACTGGTCTAGGAACAGTGGGTTAACTGCCTTGTTCAGGGGAACAGTGGATTAACTGCCTTGTTCAGGGGCAAAACGACAGATTTTTACCTTGTCAGCTCGGGGATTCGATCCAGCAACCTTCCCGATTATTGTCCCAATCCTGGTGGGTTTGTTGGGGATAGTGGTGTTTATTTAGGGTTAGATGGTGGTGCAATTATTTATATTCCCATTTTGTTGTAAAAAAAAAAACCCAAATATTATTCACACTCGGACTTGTGGAAGGTCGGAAAGCCACATGATGAGGGAGAGGGAAAAAATATACTTTTTACAAGGTAGAGACTTTTTTTTTCTTCTATTGTGTTATTGACTGTACGTTTGTTTACTCCATGTGTAACTCTGTGTTGTTGTTTGTGTCAAACTGCTTTGCTTTATCTTGGTCTGGGTCGCAGTTGTAAATGAGAACCTGTTCTCAACTGGCCTACCTGGTTAAATTAAGGTGAAATAAAATTAAAAAAAATAAAAAGAAAGGGAATGACGTTGTCAACACAAATCTCGCCTCTCGCGAGACTGGCAGTTACATTTGAAAACAGGCGGCAGACGCAAAAACGACTCGAGGTGTCAATAGCAAGTAAGAACAAACGGAAATCGCAATTTATTATTGATCTGTTATTTATTTACGAAATAAACTATATTGACAATATTAATTATTTTGTGAAACATATCATTCCCCGGTTTCCAACCTCTTTGGTACTTCTTGAGACGATGTTTTTCCTGTCCGTAGGGAGCTTGAGGAGTGGCTGGAGGGATGAGAAACATTAGCCGGTTAGCTTCGTTAGCCAGCTATTTATTTAGCTTTTAAAACAAGTTAATTAATTGGATAATAGGGGACTTTATGTGAGAGCTTTTCTAGCCGAAGAGGACGGGTGAGATATTCGTCTGGAATAGTGAAATGGTGTCATGTTTAAAGAAAGTTTCGCTAATTAAAACTAGAGTTAGATAACCAACGTCGTTAATACTGTAGCTGCTACGACGTTGGCTATGGTAACTAAACAGCGTTACTAGGTAACTAAACAGCGTTACTAGGTAACTAAACAGCGTTACTAGGTAGCTAAATAACGTTACTAGGTAACTAAATTAACGTCGAAGAGCCACAAACAATGCTTGTTGTTGGATGTTTAACCCAATTTTCCGGTCACATACATCGACTGTTTCCCTTCATTGTAGAATACGTTCACTAGGCTTATTGTCGTGTTTGTGCTAACTAGCCAGCTGGTGTAGTTTAATGCCTGTGTTTGTTTGAATGATAAGGTTGTAGCTGTCCGTTTTGTTTCTCCAGGAGAGAAAAGATGACTGGGGAAAATGAGTTGGCGATAAAAGAGGCGTTTCAACGCGCTCAGAAAGGACACAACAACAAGGCTAAACTGGTGGCCAGTCTCAAGAACACATACAACAAGGTACACATGCCGATAAACACACACACACACCTGTAAACACACACACACACATACTGTACAACAAGGTACACACGCCTATAAACACACAAAAACACCTGTAAACACACACACCTATACAATCAATCAAATGTATTTATAAAGTCCTTTTTTACATCAGCCAATGTTACAAAGTGCTGTACAGAAACCCAGCCTAAAACCCACAAACAGCAAACAATGCAGGTGTAGAAGCACGGTGGCTAGGAAAAACTCCCTACGTATACACACACACACACACACACACATACTGTACAACAAGGTACACACACACATGTTTAAATCACTGTTTCTGTTCATCCTCTATATAACCAGTAAGAGAACCACCATCCTTACCCAACCTGTTTCCTGTGTGTCTGTCCTGTGTACCTGTCTGTCCCCGTGTGTCTGTCCTGTGTACCTGTCTGTCCGTTCTGTGTACCTGTCTGTCCGTCCTGTGTACCTGTCTGTCCCCGTCTGTCCGTCCTGTGTACCTGTCTGTCCCCGTCTGTCTGTCCTGTCTCTAGTTAGAGGACAAGACGTTGTTCCACGAGGAGTTTATCCAGTACCTGAAACATGCCATGATCGTGTACAAGAGAGAACCGGCTGTGGAGAACGTGATAGAGTTCGTCTCCAAATTCTCCACCAGCTTCCATACGCCTTCCGGAGAGGAGGAGGATGAAGAGGACGAGAACCCCTTCCTCAGTTACATGTTCAACTTCCTGTTGGAGGTAGGACAACTCTTGAGTCCCAAACTATCTCTTCTGTACTGCATTGCTTTTAACCAGGGCCCTATGGTAGTAGGCTAGGGCTGTGAACTATCTCTTCTGTACTGCATTGCTTTTAACCAGGGCCCTATGGTAGTAGGCTAGGGCTGTGAACTATCTCTTCTGTACTGCATTGCTTTTAACCAGGGCCCTATGGTAGTAGGCTAGGGCTGTGAACTATCTCTTCTGTACTGCATTGCTTTTAACCAGGGCCCTATGGTAGTAGGCTAGGGCTGTGAAATATCTCTTCTGTACTGCATTGCTTTTAACCAGGGCCCTATGGTAGTAGGCTAGGGCTGTGAACTATCTCTTCTGTACTGCATTGCTTTTAACCAGGGTCCTATGGTAGTAGGCTAGGGCTGTGAACTATCTCTTCTGTACTGCATTGCTTTTAACCAGGGCCCTATGGTAGTAGGGCTAGGGCTGTGAACTATCTCTTCTGTACTGCATTGCTTTTAACCAGGGCCCTATGGTAGTAGGCTAGGGCTATGAACTATCTCTTCTGTACTGCATGATAATGGTGACAGAGGACAGGTTGATATCTAGATTTATTTAGGTAACACCACACAGTGTGACGTGATAATGGCGACAGATGTCTGGTCAGGTTGATATCTAGATTTATTTAGGTAACACCACACAGTGTGACGTGATAATGGTGACAGATGTCTGGTTGATATCTAGATTTATTTAGGTAACACCACACAGTGTGACGTGATAATGGTGACAGAGGACAGGTTGATATCTAGATGTATTTAGGTAACACCACACAGTGTGACGTGATAACGGTGACAGAGGACAGGTTGATATCTAGATGTATTTAGGTAACACCACACAGTGTGACGTGATAATGGTGACAGATGTCTGGTCAGGTTGATATCTAGATTTATTTAGGTAACACCACACAGTGTGATGTGATAATGGTGACAGAGGACAGGTTAATATCTAGATTTATTTAGGTAACACCACACAGTGACGTCACAGAGGACAGGTTGATATCTAGATTTATTTAGGTAACACCACACAGTGTGATGTGATAATGGTGACAGAGGACAGGTTGATATCTAGATTTATTTCGGTAACACCACACAGTGTGATGTGATAATGGTGACAGAGGACAGGTTGATATCTAGATTTATTTAGGTAACACCACACAGTGTGATGTGATAATGGTGACAGAGGACAGGTTGATATCTAGATTTATTTAGGTAACACCACACAGTGTGACGTGATAATGGTGACAGATGTCTGGTCAGGTTGATATCTAGATGTATTTAGGTAACACCACACAGTGTGACGTGATAATGGTGACAGAGGACAGGTTGATATCTATATGTATTTAGGTAACACCACACAGTGTGACGTGATAACGGTTAAATATGTCCAGTCTGTAAAAGGCCTTCACTGGTTAGCTTCTTGTGATCCGGCTTCTCTTGGTAACAGCAGATAAATCCCCTCCAGATCCCTGCTGTCTTTAAAATTTGTTTCGTGCAGAAAACTGAGTAGAATTTGAGTTACTTGTTTAACTTAATGAGCTGGGATGTCTGTCCAGGCAAATAGTTTTGTCATAAAACCGTTAGCATTTAGCTAGCGTTCACTATGGGATTTTACATGTACTCGTTAGCATTGCTGAACCTTCAGATTGAAAATGAAGTGTGTTGAGTGGCAGTGATATCCCATGGTGGCACAAGGTCGGTAGAACTATCGCTATACGGCTCAAGACTATATGTTAGTACTTACCCTTTTTAGTGGATAGGAGGCGGCTTGGGACACAGACAGCCTGTCACAGTATCTGATATGAACCAGGATCTTAAAGGACTGCTGTGGAAACTGTATTAATCGTTGTAGTCTGGTGATACTGGTGTCATGACAACACTACTCTGACTGTACCACTGGACTGATCAGGACATCTGTAATGCCAGTAGTCAAGGTATTGATGCTACTTCTCTGCTGCTAACCCAAGTGTGTGTCCTCCCCCCTTCAGTCCCACAAGGCCAACAGCCACGCGGTGAGGTTCCGTGTGTGTCAGCTGATCAACAAGTTGCTAGGCAGCATGGCGGAGAACGCCCAGATCGATGATGACCTGTTTGACGGTATCCACCAGGCCATGTTGGTCCGAGTCACGGACAAGTTCCCCAACGTCAGAATCCAGGCCTCTCTGGCCATGGCTCGACTACAGGAACCACAGAACCAACAATGTCCCACTGTTAATGGTACTGATACTACTACTACTACACACTGTCAGGGTCCAGACCTCTCTGGCCATGGCTCGACTACAGGAACCACAGAAGCACCACTGTTAAAGCTTCCTGTCTCTCTGTCTGTTCTCTCTGTCTCTCTCTCTCTCTCTCTTTCTGTCTCTCTCTCTTTCTGTCTCTCTCTCTTTCTGTCTCTCTCTCTTTCTGTCTCTCTCTCTTTCTGTCTCTCTCTCTTTCTGTCTCTCTCTCTTTCTGTCTCTCTCTCCTCTCTCTCTCCTCTCTCTCTCTCTCTCTCTCTGTCTCTCTGTCTCTCTCTCTCCTCTCCTCTCGTCCAGCCTATCTGTTGATCTTGGAGAATGATTCCAACCCTGAGGTTCGTCGAGCCGTTCTGTCCTGCATCGCCCCCTCCTCTCTCACTCTCCCCAAGATCCTGAAACGCACCAGGGACGTCAAGGAGAGTGTCCGCAAACTGGCTTACCAGGTACACACACACACACACACACACACACACACACACACACACCTGAACCCAGTTTAAACACACACTAAACTGGCCTTACAGACCTGAACCCAGTTTAAACACACACTAAATTGGCCTTACAGAAATGAACCAGAGAGTTTTAATGACTGTGTGTGTTTCAGGTCCTGTCAGACAAGGTCCACATCAGAGCTCTGAGTATCGCCCAGAGAGTCAGTCTGCTGCAGCAGGGTCTCCACGATGCCGCAGGTACAGACACACACACACTCACTCACTCACTCACTCACTCACTCACTCACTCACTCACTCACTCACTCACTCACTCACTCTCACACACACACTTGACAAGCCCGTAGAATAGGTGATCTGTTTACCTCGTCGGCTAGGTGATCTGTTTACCTCGTCGGCTAGGTGATCTGTTTACCTCGTCGGCTAGGTGATCTGTTTACCTCGTCGGCTAGGTGATCTGTTTACCTCGTCGGCTAGTTGATCTGTTTACCTCGTCGGCTAGGTGATCTGTTTACCTCGTCGGCTAGTTGATCTGTTTACCTCGTCGGCTAGGTGATCTGTTTACCTCGTCGGCTAGGTGATCTGTTTACCTCGTCGGCTAGGTGATCTGTTTACCTCGTCGGCTAGGTGATCTGTTTACCTCGTCGGCTAGGTGATCTGTTTACCTCGTCGGCTAGGTGATCTGTTTACCTCGTCGGCTAGGTGATCTGTTTACCTCGTCGGCTAGGTGATCCGTTTACCTCGTCGGCTAGGTGATCTGTTTACCTCGTCGGCTAGGTGATCCGTTTACCTCGTCGGCTAGGTGATCCGTTTACCTCGTCGGCTAGGTGATCCGTTTACCTCGTCGTCTTGTTGATCCGTTTACCTCGTCGTCTTGTTGATCCGTTTACCTCGTCGGCTAGTTGATCCGTTTACCTCGTCGGCTTGTTGATCCGTTTACCTCGTCGGCTAGGTGATCCGTTTACCTCGTCGGCTAGGTGATCCGTTTACCTCGTCGTCTTGTTGATCCGTTTACCTCGTCGTCTTGTTGATCCGTTTACCTCGTCGGCTAGTTGATCCGTTTACCTCGTCGGCTTGTTGATCCGTTTACCTCGTCGGCTTGTACAGTACCTCATAATGACATCACATACCTCATAATGACATCACATACCTCATAATGACATCACATACCTCATAATGACATCACATACCTCTTAATGACATCACAATACCTCATAATGACAATGCAAAAACAGGTTTAGACATTTTTTTACATTTATGAAAAAAATAAATACTTACTTGCATAAATATTCAGACCCTTTGCTATGAGACTTGAAATTAATCTCAGGTACTTCCTGTTTCCATTGATCATTCTTGAGGTGTTTCTTCAACTTGATTGGAGTCCACTTGTGGTAAATTCAATTGATTGGACATGATTTGGAAAGGCACACACCTGTCTATATAAGGTCCCACAGTTGACAGAGCAAAAAACAAGCCATGAGGTTGAAGGAATTGTCCATAGAGCTCCGAGACAGGATTGTGTCGAGGCACAGATCTGGGGAAGGGTACCAAAACATTTCTGCAGCATTGAATGTCCCCAAGAACACTGTGGCCTCCATCATTCTGAAATGGAAGACGTTTGGAACCACCAAGACTTCCTAGAGCTGGCTGCCTGGACAAACTGAGAAATCGTGGGAGGAAGGGCCTTGGTCAGGGAGGTGACCAAGAACCCGATGGTCACTCTGACAGAGCTCCAGAGTTCCTCTGTGGAGATGGGAGAACCTTCCAGAAGGACAACCATCTCTGCAGCACTCCAGTCCTTTATGGTAGAGTGGCCAGACGGAAGCCACTCCTCAGTAGAAGGCACATGACAGCCCGCTTGGAGTTTGCCAAAAGGCACCGTAAAGACTCAGATCATGAGAAATAAGATTCTCTGGTCTGATGAAACCAAGATTTAACTCTTTGACCTGAATGCCAAGCGTCAAGTCTGGAGGAAACCTGGCGCCGTCCCTACGGTGAAGCATGGTGGTGAAGCATGGTGGTGGCAGCATTGTGCTGTGGGGTTGTATTTCAGCGGCAGGGACTGGGAGATCGAGGGAAAGATGAACAGAAGAGCTCAGGACCTCAGACTATGGCGAAGGTTCACCTTCCAACAGGACCCTAAGCACACAGCCAAGACAATGCAGGAGTGGCTTCGGGACAAGTCTCCGAATGTCCTTGAATGGCCCAGCCACTTAAATAAAAAAAAATAACACAAACATTTAGAGAAAGGAACCCCCCCCCCCCCCCCCACGCTATACATTTTCCGGTGTGTGTCTATAACTCTGTGTGTCTGTGTTGTAGAATCGGTGAGGGAGGTGGTGCAGGTCCGTCTCCTCCCAGCCTGGCTGAATCTTCTCCAGGGTGATGTGTTGGAGCTGTTACACAAACTGGATGTAGAGAACTGCTCTCAGACCGCCCTGGACACACTGACCGCTCTGTTCACACACACACCTCAGGACCAGCTGCTCCACCACCGCCTTCAGCTGGACGACAGGTACACACACACACACACACACACACACACACCGCCCTGGACACACTGACCGCTCTGTTCACACACACACCTCAGGACCAGCTGCTCCGCTGGACAACAGGTATACACACACACGGCTGGCCGGCTGTCTGACCGGCCGTCTGACCGGCTGTCTGACCGGCTGGCCGGCTGTCTGACCGGCCGTCTGACCGGCTGTCTGACCGGCTGGCCGGCTGTCTGACCGGCCGTCTGACCGGCTGTCTGACCGGCTGTCTGACCGGCCGTCTGACCGGCCGTCTGACCGGCCGTCTGACCGGCCGTCTGACCGGCCGTCTGACCGGCCGTCTGACCGGCCGTCTGACCGGCCGTCTGACCGGCCGTCTGACCGGCCGTCTGACCGGCCGTCTGACCGGCCGTCTGACCGGCTGTCTGACCGGCCGTCTGACCGGCCGTCTGACCGGCTGGCTGGCTGCCTGTCTGACCGGCTGGCTGGCTGCCTGTCTGACCGGCTGGCTGCCTGTCTGACCGCCTGGCTGGCAGGCTATCTGACTGACTCTCACACACTGACTGTGTCTCTCTGTAGGATGCTGGTCCCGGCTGGGTCTCTGTCCTGTGAGAGCGTGTTGTACTGGAGAGCTCTGTGTGAGTTCGTTAAGACTAAAGGGGATGAAGGCGAGGAGATGTTAGAGAAGCTGCTGCCTGAGGCTGCTACCTTCGCTGAGTACCTCTACGGGTAAGACCACCACTACATCACCCTGACTTGGGGTAAGACCACCACTACACCCCATACATCACCCCGACTACGGGTAAAACCCCCACTACATCCCATACATCACCCCGACTACGGGTAAGACCACCACTACACCCCATACACCACCCTGACTACGGGTAAGACCCCCACTACACCACCCTGACTACGGGTAAAACCCCCACTACATCCCATACACCACCCTGACTACGGGTAAAACCCCCACTACACCACCCTGACTACGGGTAAAACCCCCACTACATCCCATACACCACCCTGACTACGGGTAAAACCCCCACTACACCACCCTGACTACGGGTAAGACCACCACTACATCACCTTGACTACGGGTAAGACCACCACTACATCACCCTGACTACGGGTAAGACCACCACTACATCACCCTGACTACGGGTAAGACCACCACTACACCACCCTGACTACGGGTAATACCACCACTACATCACCCTGACTACATCACATGTCAACTTTTCCTACCCTCTCCTGTATGTACCTCTAGCCAGTACCCCCCCAACCCTCCTGTATGTACAGTGCCTTGCGAAAGTATTCGGCCCCCTTGAACTTTGCGACCTTTTGCCACATTTCAGGCTTCAAACATAAAGATATAAAACTGTATTTTTTTGTGAAGAATCAACAACAAGTGGGACATAATCATGAAGTGGAACGACATTTATTGGATATTTCAAACTTTTTTAACAAATCAAAAACTGAAAGATTGGGCGTGCAAAATTATTCAGCCCCTTTACTTTCAGTGCAGCAAACTCTCTCCAGAAGTTCAGTGAGGATCTCTGAATGATCCAATGTTGACCTAAATGACTAATGATGATAAATACAATCCACCTGTGTGTAATCAAGTCTCCGTATAAATGCACCTGCACTGTGATAGTCTCAGAGGTCCGTTAAAAGCGCAGAGAGCATCATGAAGAACAAGGAACACACCAGGCAGGTCCGAGATACTGTTGTGAAGAAGTTTAAAGCCGGATTTGGATACAAAAAGATTTCCCAAGCTTTAAACATCCCAAGGAGCACTGTGCAAGCGATAATATTGAAATGGAAGGAGTATCAGACCACTGCAAATCTACCAAGACCTGGCCGTCCCTCTAAACTTTCAGCTCATACAAGGAGAAGACTGATCAGAGATGCAGCCGAGGCCCATGATCACTCTGGATTAACTGCAGAGATCTACAGCTGAGGTGGGAGACTCTGTCCATAGGACAACAATCAGTCGTATATTGCACAAATCTGGCCTTTATGGAAGAGTGGCAAGAAGAAAGCCATTTCTTAAAGATATCCATAAAAAGTGTTGTTTAAAGTTTGCCACAAGCCACCTGGGAGACACACCAAACATGTGGAAGAAGGTGCTCTGGTCAGATGAAACCAAAATTGAACTTTTTGGCAACAATGCAAAACGTTATGTTTGGCGTAAAAGCAACACAGCTGAACACACCATCCCCACTGTCAAACATGGTGGTGGCAGCATCATGGTTTGGGCCTGCTTTTCTTCAGCAGGGACAAGGAAGATGGTTAAAATTGATGGGAAGATGGATGGAGACAAATACAGGACCATTCTGGAAGAAAACCTGATGGAGTCTGCAAAAGACCTGAGACTGGGATGGAGATTTGTCTTCCAACAAGACAATGATCCAAAACATAAAGCAAAATCTACAATGGAATGGTTCAAAAATAAACATATCCAGGTGTTAGAATGGCCAAGTCAAAGTCCAGACCTGAATCCAATCGAGAATCTGTGGAAAGAACTGAAAACTGCTGTTCACAAATGCTCTCCATCCAACCTCACTGAGCTCGAGCTGTTTTGCAAGGAGGAATGGGAAAAAATGTCAGTCTCTCGATGTGCAAAACTGATAGAGACATACCCCAAGCGACTTACAGCTGTAATCGCCGCAAAAGGTGGCGCTACAAAGTATTAACTTCAGGGGGCTGAATAATTTTGCACGCCCAATTTTTCAGTTTTTGATTTGTTAAAAAAGTTTGAAATATCCAATAAATGTCGTTCCACTTCATGATTGTGTCCCACTCGTTGTTGATTCTTCACAAAAAAATACAGTTTTATATCTTTATGTTTGAAGCCTGAAATGTGGCAAAAGGTCGCAAAGTTCAAGGGGGCCGAATACTTTCGCAAGGCACTGTACCTCTAGCCAGTACCCCCCAACCCTTTCCCAGGGTACATCTTACCCTACCCTCTCCTGTATGTACCTCTAGCCAGTACCCCCCAACCCTCCTGTATGTACCTCTAGCCAGTACCCCCCCAACCCTTTCCCAGGGTACATCTTTCCCTACCCTCTCCTGTATGTACCTCTAGCCAGTACCCCCCCCCAACCCTCCTGTATGTACCTCTAGCCAGTACCCCCCCCAACCCTTTCCCAGGGTACATCTTTCCCTAGCCTCTCCTGTATGTACCTCTAGCCAGTACCCCCCCAACCCTCCTGTATGTACCTCTAGCCAGTACCCCCCCAACCCTCCTGTATGTACCTCTAGCCAGTACCCCCCCAACCCTTTCCCAGAGTACCTCAGTGTTGCTAGTCGTGGAATACATCAAATCCTTGGACAGGCTTGGGGGTATTGGAGGAGAGGTTTGGGGAAACACTGACTCTAGTCTGTAGTCAGTCTATAGGACCAGTATTTTAAGACTAGTCCTAGTGATATCTAGACTGGAAGCATGTAGGTAGACTGTAGAGATGTTAGGGTCAGTTGTAACAGACGGATGGGAGATGTCTGAAGTCCGTAACTAGCAGAACTCAAACTAGCTCTGAGAAAAGTGAAGATGGTTCCTGTGTTGAATGTTTCAACCCTCCGCTGTACCTGTGGTCACAAAGAGGCTCCGAGTAGGATCAGACTACCATCAGTTTGGACCGGATCAGTACTCTGACGTTGTGTCCCCTGTCTCAGGGTAGGAGTTCTGATCTAGGATCAGTTTGGCCTGTTAGATTCTAGTGATATGGACCGGATCAGCACTCTGACAGGCCGTTGTCTCCCCTGTCTCAGGGTAGGAGTTCTGATCTAGGATCAGTTTGGCCTGTTAGATTCTAGTGATATGGACCGGATCAGCACTCCTCCTCTGGGCCTCTTTGTGAATACAGTCCATTGTCTCCCATCTGTTCTCTCTAGATATGTGAAGGGCCTGCCAGTGCTGTCTGCCAACCAGAGAAACATTGCTACTAGGTGTGTCCAGACAGTGTAGTAGTGTAGTATTAACATGTTATAACTGGTATATGAAGGCAGTGTAGTAGTGTTAACATGTTATAACTGATGTATACCTACATTAACATGTTATAACTGGTATATGAAGACAGTGTAGTAGTGTAGTAGTGTTAACATGTTATAACTGATATATACCTACATTATTATTAACATGTTATAACTGGTATATGAAGGTAGTGTAGTGTTAACATGTTATAACTGGTATATGAAGGTAGTGTAGTGTTAACATGTTATAACTGATGTATACCTACATTAACATGTTATAACTGGTATATGAAGGCAGTGTAGTGTTAACGTATTATAACTGGTATATGAAGGCAGTGTTGTGTTAACATGTTATAACTGATGTATACCTACATTAACATGTTATAACTGGTATATGAAGGCAGTGTAGTAGTGTTAACATGTTATAACTGATGTATACCTACATTAATGTGTTATAACTGGTATATGAAGACAATGTAGTGTTAACATGTTATAACTGATGTATACCTACATTAATGTGTTATAACAGGTATATGAAGGCAGTGTAGTGTTAACATGTTATAACTGATGTATACCTACATTAACGTGTTATAACTGGTATATGAAGGCAGTGTTGAGTTAACATGTTATAACTGGTATATGAAGGCAGTGTAGTGTTAACATGTTATAACTGATGTATACCTACATTAACGTGTTATAACTGGTATATGAAGGCAGTACAACATTAACATGTTATAACTGGTATATGAAGACAGTGTAGTTTTAACATGTTATAACTGATGTATACCTACATTAACGTGTTATAACTGGTATATAAAGGCAGTGTAGTAGTGTTAACATGTTAGAACTGGTATATGAAGGCAGTGTTGTGTTAACATGTTATAACTGATGTATACCTACATTAACATGTTATAACTGGTATATGAAGGCAGTGTAGTAGTGTTAACATGTTATAACTGGCATATGAAGACAGTGTAGTAGTGTTAACATGTCATAACTGATGTATACCTACATTAACATGTTATAACTGGTATATGAAGGCAGTGTAGTGTTAACATGTTATAACTGGTATATGAAGGCAGTGTAGTAGTGTTAACATGTTATAACTGATGTATACCTACATTAACATGTTATAACTGGTATATGAAGGCAGTGTAGTGTTAACATGTTATAACTGGTATATGAAGGCAGTGTAGTATTAACATGTTATAACTGGTATATGAAGGCAGTGTAGTAGTGTTAACATGTTATAACAGGTATATGAAGGCAGTGTAGTGTTAACATGTTATAACTGGTATATGAAGGCAGTGTAGTATTACCATGTTATAACTGGTATATGAAGACAGTGTAGTAGTGTTAACATGTTATAACTGGTATATGAAGGCAGTGTATTAGTGTTAACATGTTATAACTGGTATATGAAGACAGTGTAGTAGTGTAGTAGTGTTAACATGTTATAACTGATGTATACCTACATTAACATATTATAACAGGTATATGAAGGCAGTGTAGTAGTGTTAACATGTTATAACAGGTATATGAAGACAGTGGTGTTAACACAGTAGACACAAGACAGTAGTGTTAACATGTTATAACTGATGTATACCTACATTAACTGGGGCGGCAGGGTAGCCTAGTGGTTAGAGCGTTGGACTAGCAACCGGAAGGTTGTGAGTTCAAACCCCCGAGCTGACAAGGTACAAATCTGTCGTTCTGCCCCTGAACAGGCAGTTAACCCACTGTTCCTAGGCCGTCATTGAAAATAAGAATTTGTTCTTAACTGACTTGCCTAGTTAAATAAAGGTAAAAAAAAAAAAAAAAATTAACGTATTATAACTGGTATATGAAGGCAGTGTAGTGTTATAACTGATGTATACCTATATTAACGTATTATAACTGGTAAATGAAGGCAGTGTAGTGTTAACATGTTATAACTGATGTCATTAACATGTTATAACAGGTATATGAAGACAGTGTAGTGTTAACATGTTATAACAGGTATATGAAGACTATGTAGTAGTGTTAACATGTTATAACTGGTATATGAAGGCAGTGTAGTGTTAACATGTTATAACTGGTATATGAAGGCAGTGTAGTGTTAACATGTTATAACTGGTATATGAAGGCAGTGTAGTGTTAACATGTTATAACTGGTATATGAAGGCAGTGTAGTGTTAACATGTTATAACTGGTATATGAAGGCAGTGTAGTGTTAACATGTTATAACTGATGTATATTTTTTACACTCCATGTATAACTGATATTTAACTATGTAGTATGTGGACACCCCTTCAAATTAGTGGATTATTTTTCAGCCACACCGGTTGCTGACAGGTGTATAAAAAAACCACAGCCATGCAATCTCCATAGACAAACACTGAAGAGCTCAGTGACTTTCAATGTGACACTGTCACACACACAAGCCTAAGATCACCATGCGCATTGCCAAGCGCCATTGGACTCTGGAGCGGTGGAAACGCGTTCTCTGGAGTGATTAATCACGCTTCACCATCTGGCAGTCCGACAGACGGATCTGGGTTTGGCAGATGCCAGGAGAACGCTACCTGCCCCGAATGCATAGTGCCAACTGTAAAGTTTGGTGGAGGAGGAATAATGGTCTGGGGTGGTTTTTTTATGGTTCGAGCCCCTTAGTTCCAGTGAAGGGGAATCTTATCGCTACAGCATACAATGACATTCTAGATGATTCTGTGATTCCAACTTGGTGGCAACAGTTTCCTATTTCAGCATGACAATGCCCCCGAGCACAAAGGGAGGTCCATACAGTCATGGTTTGTAGACATCGGTGTGGAAGAACTTAACTGCACAGAGTCCTGACCTCAACCCAATCGAACACCTTTGGGATGAATTGGAAAGCCTACTGCAGGGCCAGGCCTAATCGCCCCCAACATCAGTACCCTTTTGGAATGAGATGCTGGATGAGCAGTTGTCCATGTACCTTTTGGTTATGTTGTGTGTGTGTGTGTGTGTGTGTGTGTGTGTGTGTGTGTGTGTGTGTGTGTGTGTGTGTGTGTGTGTGTGTGTGTGTTTATAACATGTAGATATGTGAAGGTAGCCTGGGTGCCAGTCAGTTTGTGCTCTCTTGCCAACTCCTAATGGATTTCATGGCATGACACTGCGTGTGAAGTGTTAACCATTATTACTGTGTAATACCAGGTATATGAAGTGTTATAACTATTACTGTGTAATACCAGGTATATGAAGTGTTATAACTATTACTGTGTAATACCAGGTATATGAAGTGTTAGAACTATTACTGTGTAATACCAGGTATATGAAGTGTTATAACTAATGTGTAATACCAGGTATATGAAGTGTTATAACTATTACTGTGTAATACCAGGTAAATGAAGTGTTATAACTATTACTGTGTAATACCAGGTATATGAAGTGTTATAACTATTACTGTGTAATACCAGGTATATGAAGTGTTATAACTAAGGTGTAATCCAGGTATATGAAGCGTTATAACTAATGTGTAATACCAGGTATATGAAGTGTTATAACTATTACTGGTTAATACCAGGTATATGAAGTGTTATAACTAATGTGTAATACCGGGTATGGTAACTGTTATTACTGTGTAATACCGGGTATGGTAACTTATTACTGTGTGATGCCGGGTATGGTAACTGTTATTACTGTGTGATACCGGGTATGGTAACTGTTATTACTGTGTAATACCGGGTATGGTAACTTATTACTGTGTGATGCCGGGTATGGTAACTGTTATTACTGTGTGATACCGGGTATGGTAACTGTTATTACTGTGTAATACCGGGTATGGTAACTTATTACTGTGTGATGAAGGGTATGGTAACTGTTATTACTGTGTGATACCGGGTATGGTAATTGTTATTACTGTGTAACACCAGGTATGTGAAGTGTGTCCCGGTGTTGTCTGAAGAGCAGAAAGGAGACTTTGCTCAGCTGGAGCTGGTGATGACTAAAGAGTTCATCTCTCAACAACTCATCCACCTCACTGGCTGTCTGGATACCAATGAAGAGGGAGGAAGGTGAGAGGAGGGGGGATGGGTGGGTGATGGGAGGTAGGGATGGGTGAGAGAGGTGGAGGAGGAGGGGATGGGTGAGAGAGGAGGAGGTGGTGGCTGAGAGAGGTGGAGGAGGAGGAGGTGGCTGAGAGAGGTGGAGGAGGAGGAGGAGGTGGCTGAGAGAGGTGGAGGAGGTGGCTGAGAGAGGTGGAGGGAGGAGGAGGTGGCTGAGAGAGGAGGAGGGGGTGGGTGAGAGAGGTAGGGGGGGGTGGATGGGTGAGAGAGGAGGGGGGGTGGATGAGTGAGAGAGGAGGAGGGGGTGGGTGAGAGAGGTAGAGGGGGGGTGGATGGGTGAGAGGTGGAGGGGATGGGTGAGAGGAGGTGATGGGTGAGAGAGGTGGAAGAGGAGGGGATGGGTGAGAGGTGGAAGAGGAGGGGATGGATGAGAGGTGGAAGAGGAGGGGATGGGTGAGAGAGGTGGAAGAGGAGGGGATGGATGAGAGGTGGAAGAGGAGGGGATGGGTGAGAGAGGTGGAAGAGGAGGGGATGGATGAGAGGTGGAAGAGGAGGGGATGGATGAGAGGTGGAAGAGGAGGGGATGGATGAGAGGTGGAAGAGGAGGGGATGGGTGAGAGAGGTGGAAGAGGAGGGGATGGTTGGGGGAGGTAATGTAGCCATCAGTGGTTGAGTTCGTGCCTGACTACATAACAGACGCCTGGATAGATATTTAACATATTAGTTGATATCTAACATATCAACTAATCACATCACATAGTAATCTGATCTCTAACATATCAACTAATCACCTCACATAGTAATCTGATCTCTCTAACATATCAACTAATCACATCACATAGTAATCTGATCTCTCTAACATATCAACTAATCACATCACATAGTAATCTGATCTCTCTAACATATCAACTAATCACCTCACATAGTAATCTGATCTATCAACTAATCACCTCACATAGTAATCTGATCTATCAACTAATCACCTCACATAGTAATCTGATCTATCAACTAATCACCTCACATGATGTAGTAATCTGATCTATTAACTAATCACCTCACATAGTAATCTGATCTATTAACTAATCACCTCACATAGTAATCTGATCTATCAACTAATCACCTCACATAGTAATCTGATCTATCAACTAATCACCTCACATAGTAATCTGATCTATTAACTAATCACCTCACATAGTAATCTGATCTATTAACTAATCACCTCACATAGTAATCTGATCTATCAACTAATCACCTCACATGATACAGTAATCTGATCTATTAACTAATCACCTCACATAGTAATCTGATCTCTTAACATATCAACTAATCACCTCACATAGTAATCTGATCTCTTAACATATCAACTAATCACCTCACATAGTAATCTGATCTCTTTAACATATCAACTAATCACCTCACATAGTAATCTGATCTCTTTAACATATCAACTAATCACATCACATGATGTAGTAATCTGATCTATTAACTAATCACCTCACATAGTAATCTGATCTCTTAACATATCAACTAATCACCTCACATAGTAATCTGATCTCTTTAACATATCAACTAATCACCTCACATGATGTAGTAATCTGATCTCTGAACATATCAACTAATCACCTCACATAGTAATCTGATCTCTTTAACATATCAACTAATCACCTCACATAGTAATCTGATCTCTAACATATCAACTAATCACCTCACATAGTAATCTGATCTATTAACTAATCACCTCACATGATGTATTAATCTGATCTCTAACATATCAACTAATCACCTCACATAGTAATCTGATCTCTAACATATCAACTAATCACCTCACATAGTAATCTGATCTCTTTAACATATCAACTAATCACCTCACATAGTAATCTGATCTCTTAACATATCAACTAATCACATCACATGATGTAGTAATCTGATCTCTTTAACATATCAACTAATCACCTCACATAGTAATCTGATCTCTTAACATATCAACTAATCACCTCACATAGTAATCTGATCTCTTTAATATATCAACTAATCACCTCACATGATACAGTAATCTGATCTCTTAACATATCAACTAATCACCTCACATAGTAATCTGATCTCTAACATATCAACTAATCACCTCACATAGTAATCTGATCTCTAACATATCAACTAATCACCTCACATAGTAATCTGATCTCTTTAACATATCAACTAATCACCTCACATAGTAATCTGATCTCTTAACATATCAACTAATCACATCACATGATGTAGTAATCTGATCTCTTTAACATATCAACTAATCACCTCACATAGTAATCTGATCTCTTAACATATCAACTAATCACCTCACATAGTAATCTGATCTCTTTAATATATCAACTAATCACCTCACATAGTAATCTGATCTCTAACATATCAACTAATCACCTCACATAGTAATCTGATCTCTAACATATCAACTAATCACCTCACATAGTAATCTGATCTCTAACATATCAACTAATCACCTCACATAGTAATCTGATCTATTAACTAATCACCTCACATAGTAATCTGATCTATCAACTAATCACATCACATAGTAATCTGATCTATCAACTAATCACCTCACATAGTAATCTGATCTATTAACTAATCACCTCACATAGTAATCTGATCTATTAACTAATCACATCACATAGTAATCTGATCTATTAACTAATCACATCACATAGTAATCTGATCTATTAACTAATCACCTCACATGATACAGTAATCTGATCTATTAACTAATCACCTCACATAGTAATCTGATCTATTAACTAATCACCTCACATGATGTAGTAATCTGATCTATCAACTAATCACCTCACATAGTAATCTGATCTATTAACTAATCACCTCACATAGTAATCTGATCTATTAACTAATCACCTCACATAGTAATCTGATCTATTAACTAATCACATCACATAGTAATCTGATCTATTAACTAATCACCTCACATAGTAATCTGATCTATCAACTAATCACCTCACATAGTAATCTGATCTATCAACTAATCACCTCACATAGTAATCTGATCTATTAACTAATCACCTCACATAGTAATCTGATCTATTAACTAATCACCTCACACAGTAATCTGATCTATTAACTAATCACCTCACATAGTAATCTGATCTATCAACTAATCACCTCACATAGTAATCTGATCTATCAACTAATCACCTCACATAGTAATCTGATCTATTAACTAATCACATCACATGATACAGTAATCTGATCTATTAACTAATCACCTCACATAGTAATCTGATCTATTAACTAATCACCTCACATAGTAATCTGATCTATTAACTAATCACCTCACATAGTAATCTGATCTCTTAACATATCAACTAATCACCTCACATAGTAATCTGATCTATTAACTAATCACCTCACATGATACAGTAATCTGATCTATTAACTAATCACCTCACATAGTAATCTGATCTCTTAACATATCAACTAATCACCTCACATAGTAATCTGATCTCTTAACATATCAACTAATCACCTCACATAGTAATCTGATCTATTAACTAATCACCTCACATGATACAGTAATCTGATCTATTAACTAATCACCTCACATAGTAATCTGATCTATTAACTAATCACCTCACATAGTAATCTGATCTATTAACTAATCACATCACATAGTAATCTGATCTATTAACTAATCACCTCACATAGTAATCTGATCTATTAACTAATCACCTCACACAGTAATCTGATCTATTAACTAATCACCTCACATAGTAATCTGATCTATTAACTAATCACCTCACATAGTAATCTGATCTATTAACTAATCACCTCACATAGTAATCTGATCTATTAACTAATCACCTCACATAGTAATCTGATCTATCAACTAATCACCTCACATGATACAGTAATCTGATCTATTAACTAATCACATCACATAGTAATCTGATCTCTTAACATATCAACTAATCACCTCACATAGTAATCTGATCTCTTAACATATCAACTAATCACCTCACATAGTAATCTGATCTCTTAACATATCAACTAATCACCTCACACAGTAATCTGATCTATTAACTAATCTCCTCACATAGTAATCTGATCTATTAACTAATCACCTCACACAGTAATCTGATCTATTAACTAATCACCTCACACAGTAATCTGATCTATTAACTAATCACCTCACATGATACAGTAATCTGATCTATTAACTAATCACCTCACATGATACAGTAATCTGATCTCTTTAACATGTCAGAAAACGACTCAGTCGATAACGTGGTACACAACCATTGGTTGATTCAACGACAGTGCGTCTAGTCGGGCAGGAAGTTAATCAGGTTTATCTTTCTCCTTGTATATGGTGCTACAGAAAGTGTTCATGTAACTCTGTGTGTGTGTGTGTGTGTGTGTGTGTGTGTGTGTGTGTGTGTGTGTGTGTGTGTGTGTGTATAGGAAGCGTGTGGTGGCTGTGTTACAGGAGATGCTTGTCCTACCTCAGACTCCTCCCTCTCTGGTCTCTCTGCTGACGGAGAAACTACTGACCCTGATACCTGACGACCACAGACGCATTCAGACCGTAGGTTATACACACACACACACACACACACACACACACACAATAGATAAAGGTGTCGTGAAAGTGAGAACCTGTGTGTGTGCGCGTGCCAGGTGGCGGAGGTGATCTCGGAGGTGCGTGAGCCCATCGTCGTCAGACAGCCGCTGGATGAGAACGAGAACCGCAGGAAACAAGTTAAGGTATTTGCTTTGATGTATCTCTCCTTTATTCTCTATCTAATCCTCCATCCCTCTCTCCATCCTCTTCCTCTCATCCCTACCTCTACCTCTCTCCATCCTCTACCTCTCCCTCTCTCTCCTTTATTCTCTATCTAATCCTCCATCCCTCTCTCCATCCTCTACCTCTTCCTCTCATCCCTACCTCTTTCTCTCTACTCTTCCCTCTCTCTCCCTCTCTTTACCTCTTCTCTATCTAATCCTCCATCCCTCCTCTTCTTTCTCTCCATCCTCTACCTCTCTCTCCTCTACCTCTCCCTCTCTCTCCTTTATTCTCTATCTAATCCTCCATCCCTCCTCTTCTTTCTCTCCATCCTCTCCCTCTCTCTCCTCTTCTCTCTCTCCTTTACCTCTCTCTCTCCTCTTCTCTCTCTCCTTTACCTCTCCCTCTCTCTCCTCTTCTCTCTCTCCTTTACCTCTCCCTCTCTCTCCTCTTCTCTCTCTCCTTTACCTCTCCCTCTCTCTCCTCTTTCTAATCCTTCATCCCTCTCTCCATCCTCTACCTCTCTCTCCTCTTCCTTCTCTCCTTTATTCTCTATCTAATCCTCCATCCCTCCTCTTCTTTCTCTCCATCCTCTACCTCTCTCTCCTCTACCTCTTCCCTCTCTCTCCTTTACCTCTTCTCTATCTAATCCTCCATCCCTCTCTCCATCCTCTACCTCTTCCTCTCATCCATACCTCTTCCTCTCTCCTCTTCCCTCTCTCTCCTTTACCTCTTCTCTATCTAATCCTCCATCCCTCTCTCCATCCCTCTCTCTTCTCTACCCCTCTCTCCTTTACCTCTCCCTCTCTCCTTCCAGTTAGCGTATGTGAAGGTTTGTATCCTAGAGACTAATCATATCAAATGTTATTAGTCAGGTGTTTGGTAATCAGATGTTATTAGTCAGGTGTTTGGTAATCAGATGTTATTAGTCAGGTGTTTGGTAATCAGATGTTATTAGTCAGGTGTTTGGTAATCAGATGTTATTAGTCAGGTGCTTGGTAATCAGATGTTATTAGTCAGGTGTTTGGTAATCAGATGTTATTAGTCAGGTGCTTGGTAATCAGATGTTATTAGTCAGGTGTTTGGTAATCAGATGTTATTAGTCAGGTGTTTGGTAATCAGATGTTATTAGTCAGGTGTTTGGTAATCAGATGTTATTAGTCAGGTGTTTGGTAATCCGATGTTATTAGTCAGGTGCTTGGTAATCAGATGTTATTAGTCAGGTGCTTGGTAATCAGATGTTATTAGTCAGGTGCTTGGTAATCAGATGTTATTAGGTGTTTGGTAATCAGATGTTATTAGGTGTTTGGTAATCAGATGTTATTAGGTGTTTGGTAATCAGATGTTATTAGTCAGGTGTTTGGTAATCAGATGTTATTAGTCAGGTGTTTGGTAATCAGATGTTATTAGGTGTTTGGTTATCAGATGTTATTAGGTGTTTGGTAATCAGATGTTATTAGGTGTTTGGTAATCAGATGTTATTAGTCAGGTGCTTGGTAATCAGATGTTATTAGTCAGGTGTTTGGTAATCAGATGTTATTAGGTGTTTGGTTATCAGATGTTATTAGGTGTTTGGTAATCAGATGTTATTAGGTACTTGGTAATCAGATGTTATTAGTCAGGTGTTTGGTAATCAGATGTTATTAGTCAGGTGTTTGGTAATCAGATGTTATTAGTCAGGTGTTTGGTAATCAGATGTTATTAGTCAGGTGTTTGGTAATCAGATGTTATTAGTCAGGTGTTTGGTAATCAGATGTTATTAGTCAGGTGCTTGGTAATCAGATGTTATTAGTCAGGTGTTTGGTAATCAGATGTTATTAGTCAGGTGCTTGGTAATCAGATGTTATTAGTCAGGTGTTTGGTAATCAGATGTTATTAGTCAGGTGTTTGGTAATCAGATGTTATTAGTCAGGTGTTTGGTAATCAGATGTTATTAGTCAGGTGTTTGGTAATCCGATGTTATTAGTCAGGTGCTTGGTAATCAGATGTTATTAGTCAGGTGCTTGGTAATCAGATGTTATTAGTCAGGTGCTTGGTAATCAGATGTTATTAGGTGTTTGGTAATCAGATGTTATTAGGTGTTTGGTAATCAGATGTTATTAGGTGTTTGGTAATCAGATGTTATTAGTCAGGTGTTTGGTAATCAGATGTTATTAGTCAGGTGTTTGGTAATCAGATGTTATTAGGTGTTTGGTTATCAGATGTTATTAGGTGTTTGGTAATCAGATGTTATTAGGTGTTTGGTAATCAGATGTTATTAGTCAGGTGCTTGGTAATCAGATGTTATTAGTCAGGTGTTTGGTAATCAGATGTTATTAGGTGTTTGGTTATCAGATGTTATTAGGTGTTTGGTAATCAGATGTTATTAGGTGCTTGGTAATCAGATGTTATTAGTCAGGTGTTTGGTAATCAGATGTTATTAGTCAGGTGTTTGGTAATCAGATGTTATTAGTCAGGTGTTTGGTAATCAGATGTTATTAGTCAGGTGTTTGGTAATCAGATGTTATTAGTCAGGTGCTTGGTAATCAGATGTTATTAGTCAGGTGCTTGGTAATCAGATGTTATTAGTCAGGTGCTTGGTAATCAGATGTTATTAGTCAGGTGTTTGGTAATCAGATGTTATTAGTCAGGTGCTTGGTAATCAGATGTTATTAGTCAGGTGTTTGGTAATCGACAGATGTAGAGTAACATGCTGACTTTCGGGCCCCTTCCCAACAAAACAATAATGGAACAATAGTAACAGCAGGAATACATCCACAAGGCACTAAGACGGCATTCAATGAGCCAACAAGAAAAGGCTCACCCAGAGGTTGGTGCTCCTAGTAGCCCGGGGACTTCAATGCAGGGAAACTTTAACCAAATTTCTATCAGAGAGTTAAATGTGACAACAACTCTGGACCATCTTTACTCCACACACAGAGAGACACATACAAAGCTCTCCCTCAACATTCACAAGGCCGCGGGGCCATACTGATTTCCAGGACGAGCTGACCAACTGTGTAAGAGAGAGTGTCTTCCCTATCCCGAGTCTGTATTGCCAACATGTTTTAAGCAGATCACCATATAGTCCCTGTGCCTAAGAACTCTAAAGTAGCCTGCCTAAATGACCTCCGACCCATAGCACACACGTCTGTAGTCATGAAATGCTTTGAAAGGCTGTTCATGACTCACATCAACACCATTATCCCAGAAACCCTGGACCGGAGGTGCACAATTGGCGGAACCTCGGCCCTGGACCGGGTGATCTGTCTGGACCACCGGGTGATCTGTCTGGACCACCGGGTGATCTGTCTGGACCACCGGGTGATCTGTCTGGACCACCGAGTGATCTGTCTGGACCGGGTGATCTGTCTGCACCACCGAGTGATCTGTCTGGACCACCGAGTGATCTGTCTGGACCGGGTGATCTGCCTGGACCGAGTGATCTGTCTGGACCGAGTGATCTGTCTGGACCGAGTGATCTGTCTGGACCACCGAGTGATCTGTCTGGACCGGGTGATCTGTCTGGACCACCGAGTGATCTGTCTGGACCGAGTGATCTGTCTGGACCGGGTGATCTGTCTGGACCACCGAGTGATCTGTCTGGACCGGGTGATCTGTCTGGACCGGGTGATCTGTCTGGACCACCGGGTGATCTGTCTGGACCGGGTGATCTGTCTGGACCGGGTGATCTGTCTGGACCGAGTGATCTGTCTGGACCGGGTGATCTGTCTGGACCACCGAGTGATCTGTCTGGACCGGGTGATCTGTCTGGACCGAGTGATCTGTCTGGACCGGGTGATCTGTCTGGACCGGGTGATCTGTCTGGACCTCGATACATTTCTCAGAAATAATTGTTAAATTAAATATTGATGAAGCAACCCGTTTTTTTTCAGTGCTGGTAGAAATGGGGTGAAATGGATTTCCGTTTTCCTACATTACAGTCACCGGCCACTAGGAGCATTTCCTCTGCTTGTCTCTGTGCAGCTCGCTGAGTGCCGTTTCTATGCATCGGTTTGTGGTCGGAAATGGTCCGCTATGAAAAATATAGGTCTCAACTCTCTTGGTAAATAATATGGTCTACAGCTTATCATGAGCTATTCTACCTCCGTGGGGCAGGTATAAACTCCAAATGGAGGTCAGTGGTCGCTGTTCCGATGTCCAGAAGCTCTTTACGGTCTGTAACCTCCCTCTCTCTCCTCTCTGTCTCTCTCTCACCTCTCTTTTCTCTCTGTCTCTCTCTTCTCTGTCTCTCTCTCCTCTCTGTCTCTCTCTCTCTCTCTCTCTCCTCTCTGTCTCTCTCTCTCTCTCTCTCCCTCCTCTCTCTCCCTCCTCTCCCTCTCTCCTCTCTCTCTCTGTCTATCTCTCTCTGTCTCTCTCTCTCTGTCTGTCTCTCTCCTCTCTCTCTCTGTCTATCTCTCTCTGTCTCTCTCTCTCTGTCTGTTTCTCTCTCTCTCCTCTCTGTCTCTCTTCTCTCTGTCTCTCTCTCTCTCCTCTCTCTGTCTCCTCTCTCCTCTCTCTCTCTGTCTCTCTCTGTCTCTCTCTCCTCTCTCTGTCTCTCTCTGTCTCCTCTCTGTCTCCTCTCTCTCTCCCCTCTCCTCTCTCTCTTCTTCCAGCTAGCGGAGATGAAAGTTGGTATCCTAGAAGCTAAACAGGCTTTAGAGGAGTGTATCAGTAACCAGCAGTTCAGCAGAGCAGCGGAGCTGAAGGACTCTATAACTGACCTGGAGAACCTGAGGAACAACATCCTGCAGGAGGAGAACACACAGCAGGAGGACAAGGAGACGGAGACACGCATGGAGAAGGTACAGACACACACACATACACACACCCCGGAATCACACACACACAGCAGGACGACAAGGAGACAGAGACACGCATGGAGAAGGTACAGACACACACACATACACACACCACGGAATCACACACACACAGCAGGACGACAAGGAGACGGAGACACGCATGGAGAAGGTACAGACACACACACACACACACCACAGACACACACACCACAGACACACCACAGAATCACAGCAGGACGACAAGGAGGCAGAGACACGCATGGAGAAGGTACAGACACACACACCACAGAATCACACACACCACAGAATCACACACACCACAGAATCACACACACCACAGACACACACACCATGGAATCACACACACACACACACACCACGGAATCACACACACACACACACCACGGAATCACGCACACATACACCACGGAATCACATACACACACACCACGGAATCACACAGCAGGACGACAAGGAGACAGAGACATGGAGAAGGTACAGACACGTTATTGTCTCTTGTGTTGTGTTCTCTCTGTCAGACGGACCCAGAGACTCTCCTGCGCTGTCTGACCATGTGTGTTGAGCTGCTGAAACAGATGAACATCAAGACGAGGATCGGTCCCACCATGTCAGCTATCCTCTCCTCTCTGGTACTATACTGTCTAATCTAACATATAGGATCCATCATGTCAGCTATCCTCTCCTCTCTGGTACTATACTGTCTAATCTAACATATAGGATCCATCATGTCAGCTATCCTCTCCTCTCTGGTACTATACTGTCTAATCTAACATATAGGATCCATCATGTCAGCTATCCTCTCCTCTCTGGTACTATACTGTCTAATCTAACATATAGGATCCATCATGTCAGCTATCCTATCCTCTCTGGTACTATACTGTCTAATCTAACATATAGGATCCATCATGTCAGCTATCCTCTCCTCTCTGGTACTATACTGTCTAATCTAACATATAGGATCCATCATGTCAGCTATCCTCTCTGGTACTATACTGTCTAATCTAACATATAGGATCCATCATGTCAGCTATCCTCTCCTCTCTGGTACTATACTGTCTAATCTAACATATAGGATCCACCATGTCAGCTATCCTCTCCTCTCTGGTACTATACTGTCTAATCTAACATATAGGATCCATCATGTCAGCTATCCTCTCCTCTCTGGTACTATACTGTCTAATCTAACATATAGGATCCACCATGTCATCTATCCTCTCCTCTCTGGTACTATACTGTCTAATCTAACATATAGGATCCACCATGTCAGCTATCCTCTCTGGTACTATACTGTCTAATCTAACATATAGGATCCATCATGTCAGCTATCCTCTCCTCTCTGGTACTATACTGTCTAATCTAACATATAGGATCCACCATGTCAGCTATCCTCTCTGGTACTATACTGTCTAATCTAACATATAGGATCCACCATGTCAGCTATCCTCTCCTCTCTGGTACTATACTGTCTAATCTAACATATAGGATCCACCATGTCAGCTATCCTCTCTGGTACTATACTGTCTAATCTAACATATAGGATCCATCATGTCAGCTATCCTCTCTGGTACTATACTGTCTAATCTAACGTATAGGATCCATCATGTCAGCTATCCTCTCCTCTCTGGTACTATACTGTCTAATCTAACATATAGGATCCATCATGTCAGCTATCCTCTCCTCTCTGGTACTATACTGTCTAATCTAACGTATAGGATCCATCATGTCAGCTATCCTCTCCTCTCTGGTACTATACTGTCTAATCTAACATATAGGATCCATCATGTCAGCTATCCTCTCCTCTCTGGTACTATACTGTCTAATCTAACATATAGGATCCACCATGTCAGCTATCCTCTCTGGTACTATACTGTCTAATCTAACATATAGGATCCACCATGTCAGCTATCCTCTCCTCTCTGGTACTATACTGTCTAATCTAACATATAGGATCCATCATGTCAGCTATCCTCTCTGGTACTATACTGTCTAATCTAACATATAGGATCCACCATGTCAGCTATCCTCTCCTCTCTGGTACTATACTGTCTAATCTAACATATAGGATCCATCATGTCAGCTATCCTCTCTGGTACTATACTGTCTAATCTAACATATAGGATCCATCATGTCAGCTATCCTCTCTGGTACTATACTGTCTAATCTAACATATAGGATCCACCATGTCAGCTATCCTCTCCTCTCTGGTACTATACTGTCTAATCTAACATATAGGATCCATCATGTCAGCTATCCTCTCCTCTCTGGTACTATACTGTCTAATCTAACATATAGGATCCATCATGTCAGCTATCCTCTCTGGTACTATACTGTCTAATCTAACATATAGGATCCACCATGTCAGCTATCCTCTCTGGTACTATACTGTCTAATCTAACATATAGGATCCATCATGTCAGCTATCCTCTCCTCTCTGGTACTATACTGTCTAATCTAACATATAGGATCCACCATGTCAGCTATCCTCTCCTCTCTGGTACTATACTGTCTAATCTAACATATAGGATCCATCATGTCAGCTATCCTCTCCTCTCTGGTACTATACTGTCTAATCTAACATATAGGATCCACCATGTCAGCTATCCTCTCCTCTCTGGTACTATACTGTCTAATCTAACATATAGGATCCACCATGTCAGCTATCCTCTCCTCTCTGGTACTATACTGTCTAATCTAACATATAGGATCCATCATGTCAGCTATCCTCTCTGGTACTATACTGTCTAATCTAACATATAGGATCCATCATGTCAGCTATCCTCTCCTCTCTGGTACTATACTGTCTAATCTAACATATAGGATCCACCATGTCAGCTATCCTCTCTGGTACTATACTGTCTAATCTAACATATAGGATCCATCATGTCAGCTATCCTATCCTCTCTGGTACTATACTGTCTAATCTAACATATAGGATCCATCATGTCAGCTATCCTCTCCTCTCTGGTACTATACTGTCTAATCTAACATATAGGATCCATCATGTCAGCTATCCTCTCCTCTCTGGTACTATACTGTCTAATCTAACATATAGGATCCATCATGTCAGCTATCCTCTCTGGTACTATACTGTCTAATCTAACATATAGGATCCACCATGTCAGCTATCCTCTCCTCTCTGGTACTATACTGTCTAATCTAACATATAGGATCCACCATGTCAGCTATCCTCTCCTCTCTGGTACTATACTGTCTAATCTAACATATAGGATCCACCATGTCAGCTATCCTCTCTGGTACTATACTGTCTAATCTAACATATAGGATCCACCATGTCAGCTATCCTCTCCTCTCTGGTACTATACTGTCTAATCTAACATATAGGATCCATCATGTCAGCTATCCTCTCCTCTCTGGTACTATACTGTCTAATCTAACATATAGGATCCATCATGTCAGCTATCCTCTCTGGTACTATACTGTCTAATCTAACATATAGGATCCACCATGTCAGCTATCCTCTCCTCTCTGGTACTATACTGTCTAATCTAACATATAGGATCCACCATGTCAGCTATGCTCTCCTCTCTGGTACTATACTGTCTAATCTAACGTATAGGATCCACCATGTCAGCTATCCTCTCCTCTCTGGTACTATACTGTCTAATCTAACATATAGGATCCATCATGTCAGCTATCCTCTCCTCTCTGGTACTATACTGTCTAATCTAACATATAGGATCCACCATGTCAGCTATCCTCTCTGGTACTATACTGTCTAATCTAACATATAGGATCCACCATGTCAGCTATCCTCTCCTCTCTGGTACTACACTGTCTAATCTAACATATAGGATCCACCATGTCAGCTATCCTCTCTGGTACTATACTGTCTAATCTAACATATAGGATCCATCATGTCAGCTATCCTCTCCTCTCTGGTACTATACTGTCTAATCTAACATATAGGATCCATCATGTCAGCTATCCTCTCCTCTCTGGTACTATACTGTCTAATCTAACATATAGGATCCACCATGTCAGCTATCCTCTCTGGTACTATACTGTCTAATCTAACATATAGGATCCACCATGTCAGCTATCCTCTCCTCTCTGGTACTATACTGTCTAATCTAACATATAGGATCCACCATGTCAGCTATCCTCTCCTCTCTGGTACTATACTGTCTAATCTAACATATAGGATCCACCATGTCAGCTATCCTCTCCTCTCTGGTACTATACTGTCTAATCTAACATATAGGATCCATCATGTCAGCTATCCTCTCTGGTACTATACTGTCTAATCTAACATATAGGATCCACCATGTCAGCTATCCTCTCCTCTCTGGTACTATACTGTCTAATCTAACATATAGGATCCATCATGTCAGCTATCCTCTCCTCTCTGGTACTATACTGTCTAATCTAACATATAGGATCCATCATGTCAGCTATCCTCTCTGGTACTATACTGTCTAATCTAACATATAGGATCCATCATGTCAGCTATCCTCTCCTCTCTGGTACTATACTGTCTAATCTAACATATAGGATCCACCATGTCAGCTCTCCTCTCTGGTACTATACTGTCTAATCTAACATATAGGATCCACCATGTCAGCTATCCTCTCCTCTCTGGTACTATACTGTCTAATCTAACGTATAGGATCCACCATGTCAGCTATCCTCTCCTCTCTGGTACTATACTGTCTAATCTAACATATAGGATCCATCATGTCAGCTATCCTCTCCTCTCTGGTACTATACTGTCTAATCTAACATATAGGATCCACCATGTCAGCTATCCTCTCCTCTCTGGTACTATACTGTCTAATCTAACATATAGGATCCATCATGTCAGCTATCCTCTCTGGTACTATACTGTCTAATCTAACATATAGGATCCACCATGTCAGCTATCCTCTCTGGTACTATACTGTCTAATCTAACATATAGGATCCACCATGTCAGCTATCCTCTCCTCTCTGGTACTATACTGTCTAATCTAACATATAGGATCCACCATGTCAGCTATCCTCTCCTCTCTGGTACTATACTGTCTAATCTAACATATAGGATCCACCATGTCAGCTATCCTCTCCTCTCTGGTACTATACTGTCTAATCTAACATATAGGATCCACCATGTCAGCTATCCTCTCTGGTACTATACTGTCTAATCTAACATATAGGATCCACCATGTCAGCTATCCTCTCTGGTACTATACTGTCTAATCTAACATATAGGATCCATCATGTCAGCTATCCTCTCTGGTACTATACTGTCTAATCTAACATATAGGATCCATCATGTCAGCTATCCTCTCTGGTACTATACTGTCTAATCTAACATATAGGATCCACCATGTCAGCTATCCTCTCCTCTCTGGTACTATACTGTCTAATCTAACATATAGGATCCACCATGTCAGCTATCCTCTCCTCTCTGGTACTATACTGTCTAATCTAACATATAGGATCCACCATGTCAGCTATCCTCTCTGGTACTATACTGTCTAATCTAACATATAGGATCCACCATGTCAGCTATCCTCTCCTCTCTGGTACTATACTGTCTAATCTAACATATAGGATCCATCATGTCAGCTATCCTCTCTGGTACTATACTGTCTAATCTAACATATAGGATCCATCATGTCAGCTATCCTCTCTGGTACTATACTGTCTAATCTAACATATAGGATCCATCATGTCAGCTATCCTCTCTGGTACTATACTGTCTAATCTAACATATAGGATCCATCATGTCAGCTATCCTCTCTGGTACTATACTGTCTAATCTAACATATAGGATCCATCATGTCAGCTATCCTCTCCTCTCTGGTACTATACTGTCTAATCTAACATATAGGATCCATCATGTCAGCTATCCTCTCCTCTCTGGTACTATACTGTCTAATCTAACATATAGGATCCATCATGTCAGCTATCCTCTCTGGTACTATACTGTCTAATCTAACATATAGGATCCACCATGTCAGCTATCCTCTCTGGTACTATACTGTCTAATCTAACATATAGGATCCACCATGTCAGCTATCCTCTCTGGTACTATACTGTCTAATCTAACATATAGGATCCATCATGTCAGCTATCCTCTCCTCTCTGGTACTATACTGTCTAATCTAACATATAGGATCCATCATGTCAGCTATCCTCTCCTCTCTGGTACTATACTGTCTAATCTAACATATAGGATCCATCATGTCAGCTATCCTCTCTGGTACTATACTGTCTAATCTAACATATAGGATCCATCATGTCAGCTATCCTCTCCTCTCTGGTACTATACTGTCTAATCTAACATATAGGATCCATCATGTCAGCTATCCTCTCCTCTCTGGTACTATACTGTCTAATCTAACATATAGGATCCATCATGTCAGCTATCCTCTCCTCTCTGGTACTATACTGTCTAATCTAACATATAGGATCCACCATGTCAGCTATCCTCTCTGGTACTATACTGTCTAATCTAACACATAGGATCCACCATGTCAGCTATCCTCTCCTCTCTGGTACTATACTGTCTAATCTAACATATAGGATCCATCATGTCAGCTATCCTCTCTGGTACTATACTGTCTAATCTAACATATAGGATCCATCATGTCAGCTATCCTCTCCTCTCTGGTACTATACTGTCTAATCTAACATATAGGATCCACCATGTCAGCTATCCTCTCCTCTCTGGTACTATACTGTCTAATCTAACATATAGGATCCACCATGTCAGCTATCCTCTCTGGTACTATACTGTCTAATCTAACATATAGGATCCACCATGTCAGCTATCCTCTCTGGTACTATACTGTCTAATCTAACATATAGGATCCATCATGTCAGCTATCCTCTCTGGTACTATACTGTCTAATCTAACATATAGGATCCACCATGTCAGCTATCCTCTCTGGTACTATACTGTCTAATCTAACATATAGGATCCATCATGTCAGCTATCCTCTCTGGTACTATACTGTCTAATCTAACATATAGGATCCATCATGTCAGCTATCCTCTCCTCTCTGGTACTATACTGTCTAATCTAACATATAGGATCCACCATGTCAGCTATCCTCTCTGGTACTATACTGTCTAATCTAACATATAGGATCCATCATGTCAGCTATCCTCTCCTCTCTGGTACTATACTGTCTAATCTAACATATAGGATCCATCATGTCAGCTATCCTCTCCTCTCTGGTACTATACTGTCTAATCTAACATATAGGATCCATCATGTCAGCTATCCTCTCCTCTCTGGTACTATACTGTCTAATCTAACATATAGGATCCATCATGTCAGCTATCCTCTCCTCTCTGGTACTATACTGTCTAATCTAACATATAGGATCCACCATGTCAGCTATCCTCTCCTCTCTGGTACTATACTGTCTAATCTAACATATAGGATCCATCATGTCAGCTATCCTCTCCTCTCTGGTACTATACTGTCTAATCTAACGTATAGGATCCACCATGTCAGCTCTCCTCTCTGGTACTATACTGTCTAATCTAACATATAGGATCCATCATGTCAGCTATCCTCTCCTCTCTGGTACTATACTGTCTAATCTAACATATAGGATCCAACATGTCAGCTATCCTCTCTGGTACTATACTGTCTAATCTAACATATAGGATCCACCATGTCAGCTATCCTCTCCTCTCTGGTACTATACTGTCTAATCTAACATATAGGATCCACCATGTCAGCTATCCTCTCCTCTCTGGTACTATACTGTCTAATCTAACATATAGGATCCACCATGTCAGCTATCCTCTCCTCTCTGGTACTATACTGTCTAATCTAACATATAGGATCCACCATGTCAGCTATCCTCTCTGGTACTATACTGTCTAATCTAACATATAGGATCCACCATGTCAGCTATCCTCTCCTCTCTGGTACTATACTGTCTAATCTAACATATAGGATCCACCATGTCAGCTATCCTCTCCTCTCTGGTACTATACTGTCTAATCTAACATATAGGATCCATCATGTCAGCTATCCTCTCTGGTACTATACTGTCTAATCTAACATATAGGATCCATCATGTCAGCTATCCTCTCCTCTCTGGTACTATACTGTCTAATCTAACATATAGGATCCACCATGTCAGCTATCCTCTCCTCTCTGGTACTATACTGTCTAATCTAACATATAGGATCCACCATGTCAGCTATCCTCTCTGGTACTATACTGTCTAATCTAACATATAGGATCCACCATGTCAGCTATCCTCTCTGGTACTATACTGTCTAATCTAACATATAGGATCCATCATGTCAGCTATCCTCTCTGGTACTATACTGTCTAATCTAACATATAGGATCCACCATGTCAGCTATCCTCTCTGGTACTATACTGTCTAATCTAACATATAGGATCCATCATGTCAGCTATCCTCTCTGGTACTATACTGTCTAATCTAACATATAGGATCCATCATGTCAGCTATCCTCTCCTCTCTGGTACTATACTGTCTAATCTAACATATAGGATCCACCATGTCAGCTATCCTCTCTGGTACTATACTGTCTAATCTAACATATAGGATCCATCATGTCAGCTATCCTCTCCTCTCTGGTACTATACTGTCTAATCTAACATATAGGATCCATCATGTCAGCTATCCTCTCCTCTCTGGTACTATACTGTCTAATCTAACATATAGGATCCATCATGTCAGCTATCCTCTCCTCTCTGGTACTATACTGTCTAATCTAACATATAGGATCCATCATGTCAGCTATCCTCTCCTCTCTGGTACTATACTGTCTAATCTAACATATAGGATCCACCATGTCAGCTATCCTCTCCTCTCTGGTACTATACTGTCTAATCTAACATATAGGATCCATCATGTCAGCTATCCTCTCCTCTCTGGTACTATACTGTCTAATCTAACATATAGGATCCATCATGTCAGCTATCCTCTCTGGTACTATACTGTCTAATCTAACATATAGGATCCACCATGTCAGCTATCCTCTCTGGTACTATACTGTCTAATCTAACATATAGGATCCATCATGTCAGCTATCCTCTCCTCTCTGGTACTATACTGTCTAATCTAACATATAGGATCCAACATGTCAGCTATCCTCTCTGGTACTATACTGTCTAATCTAACATATAGGATCCACCATGTCAGCTATCCTCTCCTCTCTGGTACTATACTGTCTAATCTAACATATAGGATCCACCATGTCAGCTATCCTCTCCTCTCTGGTACTATACTGTCTAATCTAACATATAGGATCCACCATGTCAGCTATCCTCTCCTCTCTGGTACTATACTGTCTAATCTAACATATAGGATCCACCATGTCAGCTATCCTCTCTGGTACTATACTGTCTAATCTAACATATAGGATCCACCATGTCAGCTATCCTCTCCTCTCTGGTACTATACTGTCTAATCTAACATATAGGATCCACCATGTCAGCTATCCTCTCCTCTCTGGTACTATACTGTCTAATCTAACATATAGGATCCATCATGTCAGCTATCCTCTCTCTGGTACTATACTGTCTAATCTAACATATAGGATCCACCATGTCAGCTATCCTCTCTGGTACTATACTGTCTAATCTAACGTATAGGATCCATCATGTCAGCTATCCTCTCCTCTCTGGTACTATACTGTCTAATCTAACATATACGATCCACCATGTCAGCTATCCTCTCTGGTACTATACTGTCTAATCTAACATATAGGATCCATCATGTCAGCTATCCTCTCTGGTACTATACTGTCTAATCTAACATATAGGATCCACCATGTCAGCTATCCTCTCCTCTCTGGTACTATACTGTCTAATCTAACGTATAGGATCCATCATGTCAGCTATCCTCTCCTCTCTGGTACTATACTGTCTAATCTAACATATAGGATCCATCATGTCAGCTATCCTCTCCTCTCTGGTACTATACTGTCTAATCTAACATATAGGATCCATCATGTCAGCTATCCTCTCTGGTACTATACTGTCTAATCTAACATATAGGATCCACCATGTCAGCTATCCTCTCTGGTACTATACTGTCTAATCTAACATATAGGATCCATCATGTCAGCTATCCTCTCTGGTACTATACTGTCTAATCTAACATATAGGATCCACCATGTCAGCTATCCTCTCCTCTCTGGTACTATACTGTCTAATCTAACATATAGGATCCACCATGTCAGCTATCCTCTCCTCTCTGGTACTATACTGTCTAATCTAACATATAGAATCCACCATGTCAGCTATCCTCTCCTCTCTGGTACTATACTGTCTAATCTAACATATAGGATCCATCATGTCAGTTATCCTCTCCTCTCTGGTACTATACTGTCTAATCTAACATATAGGATCCATCATGTCAGCTATCCTCTCTGGTACTATACTGTCTAATCTAACATATAGGATCCACCATGTCAGCTATCCTCTCTGGTACTATACTGTCTAATCTAACATATAGGATCCATCATGTCAGCTATCCTCTCCTCTCTGGTACTATACTGTCTAATCTAACATATAGGATCCATCATGTCAGCTATCCTCTCTGGTACTATACTGTCTAATCTAACATATAGGATCCACCATGTCAGCTATCCTCTCCTCTCTGGTACTATACTGTCTAATCTAACGTATAGGATCCATCATGTCAGCTATCCTCTCCTCTCTGGTACTATACTGTCTAATCTAACGTATAGGATCCATCATGTCAGCTATCCTCTCCTCTCTGGTACTATACTGTCTAATCTAACATATAGGATCCATCATGTCAGCTATCCTCTCCTCTCTGGTACTATACTGTCTAATCTAACATATAGGATCCACCATGTCAGCTATCCTCTCTGGTACTATACTGTTTAATCTAACGTATAGGATCCATCATGTCAGCTATCCTCTCTGGAACTATACTGTCTAATCTAACATATAGGATCCACCATGTCAGCTATCCTCTCCTCTCTGGTACTATACTGTCTAATCTAACATATAGGATCCATCATGTCAGCTATCCTCTCCTCTCTGGTACTATACTGTCTAATCTAACATATAGGATCCACCATGTCAGCTATCCTCTCCTCTCTGGTACTATACTGTCTAATCTAACATATAGGATCCATCATGTCAGCTATCCTCTCTGGTACTATACTGTCTAATCTAACATATAGGATCCACCATGTCAGCTATCCTCTCCTCTCTGGTACTATACTGTCTAATCTATCATATAGGATCCATCATGTCAGCTATCCTCTCCTCTCTGGTACTATACTGTCTAATCTAACATATAGGATCCATCATGTCAGCTATCCTCTCCTCTCTGGTACTATACTGTCTAATCTAACATATAGGATCCACCATGTCAGCTATCCTCTCCTCTCTGGTACTATACTGTCTAATCTAACATATAGGATCCACCATGTCAGCTATCCTCTCTGGTACTATACTGTCTAATCTAACATATAGGATCCACCATGTCAGCTATCCTCTCTGGTACTATACTGTCTAATCTAACATATAGGATCCATCATGTCAGCTATCCTCTCTGGTACTATACTGTCTAATCTAACATATAGGATCCATCATGTCAGCTATCCTCTCCTCTCTGGTACTATACTGTCTAATCTAACATATAGGATCCACCATGTCAGCTATCCTCTCTGGTACTATACTGTCTAATCTAACATATAGGATCCACCATGTCAGCTATCCTCTCTGGTACTATACTGTCTAATCTAACATATAGGATCCATCATGTCAGCTATCCTCTCCTCTCTGGTACTATACTGTCTAATCTAACATATAGGATCCATCATGTCAGCTATCCTCTCCTCTCTGGTACTATACTGTCTAATCTAACATATAGGATCCATCATGTCAGCTATCCTCTCTGGTACTATACTGTCTAATCTAACATATAGGATCCATCATGTCAGCTATCCTCTCCTCTCTGGTACTATACTGTCTAATCTAACATATAGGATCCATCATGTCAGCTATCCTCTCCTCTCTGGTACTATACTGTCTAATCTAACATATAGGATCCATCATGTCAGCTATCCTCTCCTCTCTGGTACTATACTGTCTAATCTAACATATAGGATCCACCATGTCAGCTATCCTCTCTGGTACTATACTGTCTAATCTAACACATAGGATCCACCATGTCAGCTATCCTCTCCTCTCTGGTACTATACTGTCTAATCTAACATATAGGATCCATCATGTCAGCTATCCTCTCTGGTACTATACTGTCTAATCTAACATATAGGATCCATCATGTCAGCTATCCTCTCCTCTCTGGTACTATACTGTCTAATCTAACATATAGGATCCACCATGTCAGCTATCCTCTCCTCTCTGGTACTATACTGTCTAATCTAACATATAGGATCCACCATGTCAGCTATCCTCTCTGGTACTATACTGTCTAATCTAACATATAGGATCCACCATGTCAGCTATCCTCTCTGGTACTATACTGTCTAATCTAACATATAGGATCCATCATGTCAGCTATCCTCTCTGGTACTATACTGTCTAATCTAACATATAGGATCCACCATGTCAGCTATCCTCTCTGGTACTATACTGTCTAATCTAACATATAGGATCCATCATGTCAGCTATCCTCTCTGGTACTATACTGTCTAATCTAACATATAGGATCCATCATGTCAGCTATCCTCTCCTCTCTGGTACTATACTGTCTAATCTAACATATAGGATCCACCATGTCAGCTATCCTCTCTGGTACTATACTGTCTAATCTAACATATAGGATCCATCATGTCAGCTATCCTCTCCTCTCTGGTACTATACTGTCTAATCTAACATATAGGATCCATCATGTCAGCTATCCTCTCCTCTCTGGTACTATACTGTCTAATCTAACATATAGGATCCATCATGTCAGCTATCCTCTCCTCTCTGGTACTATACTGTCTAATCTAACATATAGGATCCATCATGTCAGCTATCCTCTCCTCTCTGGTACTATACTGTCTAATCTAACATATAGGATCCACCATGTCAGCTATCCTCTCCTCTATGGTACTATACTGTCTAATCTAACATATAGGATCCATCATGTCAGCTATCCTCTCCTCTCTGGTACTATACTGTCTAATCTAACATATAGGATCCATCATGTCAGCTATCCTCTCTGGTACTATACTGTCTAATCTAACATATAGGATCCACCATGTCAGCTATCCTCTCTGGTACTATACTGTCTAATCTAACATATAGGATCCATCATGTCAGCTATCCTCTCCTCTCTGGTACTATACTGTCTAATCTAACATATAGGATCCAACATGTCAGCTATCCTCTCTGGTACTATACTGTCTAATCTAACATATAGGATCCACCATGTCAGCTATCCTCTCCTCTCTGGTACTATACTGTCTAATCTAACATATAGGATCCACCATGTCAGCTATCCTCTCCTCTCTGGTACTATACTGTCTAATCTAACATATAGGATCCACCATGTCAGCTATCCTCTCCTCTCTGGTACTATACTGTCTAATCTAACATATTGGATCCACCATGTCAGCTATCCTCTCCTCTCTGGTACTATACTGTCTAATCTAACATATAGGATCCATCATGTCAGCTATCCTCTCCTCTCTGGTACTATACTGTCTAATCTAACATATAGGATCCATCATGTCAGCTATCCTCTCTGGTACTATACTGTCTAATCTAACATATAGGATCCACCATGTCAGCTATCCTCTCCTCTCTGGTACTATACTGTCTAATCTAACATATAGGATCCACCATGTCAGCTATCCTCTCCTCTCTGGTACTATACTGTCTAATCTAACATATAGAATCCACCATGTCAGCTATCCTCTCCTCTCTGGTACTATACTGTCTAATCTAACATATAGGATCCATCATGTCAGTTATCCTCTCCTCTCTGGTACTATACTGTCTAATCTAACATATAGGATCCATCATGTCAGCTATCCTCTCTGGTACTATACTGTCTAATCTAACATATAGGATCCACCATGTCAGCTATCCTCTCTGGTACTATACTGTCTAATCTAACATATAGGATCCATCATGTCAGCTATCCTCTCCTCTCTGGTACTATACTGTCTAATCTAACATATAGGATCCATCATGTCAGCTATCCTCTCTGGTACTATACTGTCTAATCTAACATATAGGATCCACCATGTCAGCTATCCTCTCCTCTCTGGTACTATACTGTCTAATCTAACGTATAGGATCCATCATGTCAGCTATCCTCTCCTCTCTGGTACTATACTGTCTAATCTAACGTATAGGATCCATCATGTCAGCTATCCTCTCCTCTCTGGTACTATACTGTCTAATCTAACATATAGGATCCATCATGTCAGCTATCCTCTCCTCTCTGGTACTATACTGTCTAATCTAACATATAGGATCCACCATGTCAGCTATCCTCTCTGGTACTATACTGTTTAATCTAACGTATAGGATCCATCATGTCAGCTATCCTCTCTGGAACTATACTGTCTAATCTAACATATAGGATCCACCATGTCAGCTATCCTCTCCTCTCTGGTACTATACTGTCTAATCTAACATATAGGATCCATCATGTCAGCTATCCTCTCCTCTCTGGTACTATACTGTCTAATCTAACATATAGGATCCACCATGTCAGCTATCCTCTCCTCTCTGGTACTATACTGTCTAATCTAACATATAGGATCCATCATGTCAGCTATCCTCTCTGGTACTATACTGTCTAATCTAACATATAGGATCCACCATGTCAGCTATCCTCTCCTCTCTGGTACTATACTGTCTAATCTATCATATAGGATCCATCATGTCAGCTATCCTCTCCTCTCTGGTACTATACTGTCTAATCTAACATATAGGATCCATCATGTCAGCTATCCTCTCCTCTCTGGTACTATACTGTCTAATCTAACATATAGGATCCACCATGTCAGCTATCCTCTCCTCTCTGGTACTATACTGTCTAATCTAACATATAGGATCCACCATGTCAGCTATCCTCTCTGGTACTATACTGTCTAATCTAACATATAGGATCCATCATGTCAGCTATCCTCTCTGGTACTATACTGTCTAATCTAACATATAGGATCCATCATGTCAGCTATCCTCTCTGGTACTATACTGTCTAATCTAACATATAGGATCCACCATGTCAGCTATCCTCTCCTCTCTGGTACTATACTGTCTAATCTAACATATAGGATCCATCATGTCAGCTATCCTCTCCTCTCTGGTACTATACTGTCTAATCTAACATATAGGATCCATCATGTCAGCTATCCTCTCTGGTACTATACTGTCTAATCTAACATATAGGATCCACCATGTCAGCTATCCTCTCTGGTACTATACTGTCTAATCTAACATATAGGATCCACCATGTCAGCTATCCTCTCCTCTCTGGTACTATACTGTCTAATCTAACATATAGGATCCACCATGTCAGCTATCCTCTCTGGTACTATACTGTCTAATCTAACATATAGGATCCATCATGTCAGCTATCCTCTCCTCTCTGGTACTATACTGTCTAATCTAACATATAGGATCCATCATGTCAGCTATCCTCTCCTCTCTGGTACTATACTGTCTAATCTAACATATAGGATCCACCATGTCAGCTATCCTCTCCTCTCTGGTACTATACTGTCTAATCTAACATATAGGATCCACCATGTCAGCTATCCTCTCTGGTACTATACTGTCTAATCTAACATATAGGATCCACCATGTCAGCTATCCTCTCCTCTCTGGTACTATACTGTCTAATCTAACATATAGGATCCACCATGTCAGCTATCCTCTCCTCTCTGGTACTATACTGTCTAATCTAACATATAGGATCCATCATGTCAGCTATCCTCTCTGGTACTATACTGTCTAATCTAACATATAGGATCCACCATGTCAGCTATCCTCTCCTCTCTGGTACTATACTGTCTAATCTAACATATAGGATCCACCATGTCAGCTATCCTCTCCTCTCTGGTACTATACTGTCTAATCTAACGTATAGGATCCATCATGTCAGCTATCCTCTCTGGTACTATACTGTCTAATCTAACATATAGGATCCACCATGTCAGCTATCCTCTCTGGTACTATACTGTCTAATCTAACGTATAGGATCCACCATGTCAGCTATCCTCTCTGGTACTATACTGTCTAATCTAACATATAGGATCCATCATGTCAGCTATCCTCTCCACTCTGGTACTATACTGTCTAATCTAACGTATAGGATCCATCATGTCAGCTATCCTCTCCTCTCTGGTACTATACTGTCTAATCTAACATATAGGATCCACCATGTCAGCTATCCTCTCCTCTCTGGTACTATACTGTCTAATCTAACATATAGGATCCACCATGTCAGCTATCCTCTCTGGTACTATACTGTCTAATCTAACATATAGGATCCATCATGTCAGCTATCCTCTCCTCTCTGGTACTATACTGTCTAATCTAACATATAGGATCCATCATGTCAGCTATCCTCTCCTCTCTGGTACTATACTGTCTAATCTAACGTATAGGATCCATCATGTCAGCTATCCTCTCTGGTACTATACTGTCTAATCTAACGTATAGGATCCATCATGTCAGCTATCCTCTCCTCTCTGGTACTATACTGTCTAATCTAACATATAGGATCCATCATGTCAGCTATCCTCTCCTCTCTGGTACTATACTGTCTAATCTAACATATAGGATCCACCATGTCAGCTATCCTCTCTGGTACTATACTGTCTAATCTAACGTATAGGATCCATCATGTCAGCTATCCTCTCCTCTCTGGTACTATACTGTCTAATCTAACATATAGGATCCATCATGTCAGCTATCCTCTCCTCTCTGGTACTATACTGTCTAATCTAACGTATAGGATCCATCATGTCAGCTATCCTCTCTGGTACTATACTGTCTAATCTAACATATAGGATCCATCATGTCAGCTATCCTCTCCTCTCTGGTACTATACTGTCTAATCTAACATATAGGATCCATCATGTCAGCTATCCTCTCCTCTCTGGTACTATACTGTCTAATCTAACATATAGGATCCATCATGTCAGCTATCCTCTCCTCTCTGGTACTATACTGTCTAATCTAACATAAAGGATCCATCATGTCAGCTATCCTCTCCTCTCTGGTACTATACTGTCTAATCTAACATATAGGATCCACCATGTCAGCTATCCTCTCTGGTACTATACTGTCTAATCTAACGTATAGGATCCACCATGTCAGCTATCCTCTCCTCTCTGGTACTATACTGTCTAATCTAACATATAGGATCCATCATGTCAGCTATCCTCTCTGGTACTATACTGTCTAATCTAACATATAGGATCCATCATGTCAGCTATCCTCTCCTCTCTGGTACTATACTGTCTAATCTAACATATAGGATCCATCATGTCATCTATCCTCTCTGGTACTATACTGTCTAATCTAACATATAGGATCCATCATGTCAGCTATCCTCTCCTCTCTGGTACTATACTGTCTAATCTAACGTATAGGATCCATCATGTCAGCTATCCTCTCCTCTCTGGTACTATACTGTCTAATCTAACATATAGGATCCACCATGTCAGCTATCCTCTCCTCTCTGGTACTATACTGTCTAATCTAACATATAGGATCCATCATGTCAGCTATCCTCTCTGGTACTATACTGTCTAATCTAACGAATAGGATCCATCATGTCAGCTATCCTCTCCTCTCTGGTACTATACTGTCTAATCTAACGTATAGGATCCATCATGTCAGCTATCCTCTCTGGTACTATACTGTCTAATCTAACATATAGGATCCATCATGTCAGCTATCCTCTCCTCTCTGGTACTATACTGTCTAATCTAACATATAGGATCCACCATGTCAGCTATCCTCTCCTCTCTGGTACTATACTGTCTAATCTAACATATAGGATCCATCATGTCAGCTATCCTCTCTGGTACTATACTGTCTAATCTAACATATAGGATCCACCATGTCAGCTATCCTCTCTGGTACTATACTGTCTAATCTAACATATAGGATCCATCATGTCAGCTATCCTCTCCTCTCTGGTACTATACTGTCTAATCTAACATATAGGATCCACCATGTCAGCTATCCTCTCCTCTCTGGTACTATACTGTCTAATCTAACATATAGGATCCATCATGTCAGCTATCCTCTCTGGTACTATACTGTCTAATCTAACGAATAGGATCCATCATGTCAGCTATCCTCTCCTCTCTGGTACTATACTGTCTAATCTAACGTATAGGATCCATCATGTCAGCTATCCTCTCTGGTACTATACTGTCTAATCTAACATATAGGATCCATCATGTCAGCTATCCTCTCCTCTCTGGTACTATACTGTCTAATCTAACATATAGGATCCATCATGTCAGCTATCCTCTCCTCTCTGGTACTATACTGTCTAATCTAACATATAGGATCCACCATGTCAGCTATCCTCTCCTCTCTGGTACTATACTGTCTAATCTAACATATAGGATCCACCATGTCAGCTCTCCTCTCTGGTACTATACTGTCTAATCTAACGTATAGGATCCATCATGTCATCTATCCTCTCTGGTACTATACTGTCCAATCTAACGTATAGGATCCATCATGTCAGCTATCCTCTCCTCTCTGGTACTATACTGTCTAATCTAACATATAGGATCCACCATGTCAGCTATCCTCTCCTCTCTGGTACTATACTGTCTAATCTAACGTATAGGATCCATCATGTCAGCTATCCTCTCCTCTCTGGTACTATGCTGTCTAATCTAACATATAGGATCCACCATGTCAGCTATCCTCTCCTCTCTGGTACTATACTGTCTAATCTAACATATAGGATCCACCATGTCAGCTATCCTCTCTGGTACTATACTGTCTAATCTAACATATAGGATCCACCATGTCAGCTATCCTCTCCTCTCTGGTACTATACTGTCTAATCTAACATATAGGATCCACCATGTCAGCTATCCTCTCCTCTCTGGTACTATACTGTCTAATCTAACATATAGGATCCATCATGTCAGCTATCCTCTCCTCTCTGGTACTATACTGTCTAATCTAACATATAGGATCCACCATGTCAGCTCTCCTCTCTGGTACTATACTGTCTAATCTAACGTATAGGATCCATCATGTCAGCTATCCTCTCCTCTCTGGTACTATACTGTCTAATCTAACATATAGGATCCACCATGTCAGCTATCCTCTCCTCTCTGGTACTATACTGTCTAATCTAACATATAGGATCCATCATGTCAGCTATCCTCTCTGGTACTATACTGTCTAATCTAACATATAGGATCCATCATGTCAGCTATCCTCTCCTCTCTGGTACTATACTGTCTAATCTAACGTATAGGATCCATCATGTCAGCTATCCTCTCTGGTACTATACTGTCTAATCTAACATATAGGATCCATCATGTCAGCTATCCTCTCCTCTCTGGTACTATACTGTCTAATCTAACATATAGGATCCACCATGTCAGCTATCCTCTCCTCTCTGGTACTATACTGTCTAATCTAACATATAGGATCCATAATGTCAGCTATCCTCTGGTACTATACTGTCTAATCTAACGTATAGGATCCATCATGTCAGCTATCCTCTCTGGTACTATACTGTCTAATCTAACGTATAGGATCCACCATGTCAGCTATCCTCTCCTCTCTGGTACTATACTGTCTAATCTAACATATAGGATCCACCATGTCAGCTATCCTCTCTGGTACTATACTGTCTAATCTAACGTATAGGATCCATCATGTCAGCTATCCTCTCCTCTCTGGTACTATACTGTCTAATCTAACATATAGGATCCATCATGTCAGCTATCCTCTCCTCTCTGGTACTATACTGTCTAATCTAACATATAGGATCCACCATGTCAGCTATCCTCTCTGGTACTATACTGTCTAATCTAACGTATAGGATCCACCATGTCAGCTATCCTCTCCTCTCTGGTACTATACTGTCTAATCTAACATATAGGATCCACCATGTCAGCTATCCTCTCCTCTCTGGTACTATACTGTCTAATCTAACGTATAGGATCCATCATGTCAGCTATCCTCTCCTCTCTGGTACTATATTGTCTAATCTAACGTATAGGATCCATCATGTCAGCTATCCTCTCCACTCTGGTACTATACTGTCTAATCTAACATATAGGATCCATCATGTCAGCTATCCTCTCCTCTCTGGTACTATACTGTCTAATCTAACGTATAGGATCAACCATGTCAGCTATCCTCTCCTCTCTGGTACTATACTGTCTAATCTAACATATAGAATCCATCATGTCAGCTATCCTCTCTGGTACTACACTGTCTAATCTAACATATAGGATCCATCATGTCAGCTCTCCTCTCCTCTCTGGTACTATACTGTCTAATCTAACATATAGGATCCACCATGTCAGCTATCCTCTCTGGTACTATACTGTCTAATCTAACATATAGGATCCATCATGTCAGCTATCCTCTCCTCTCTGGTACTATACTGTCTAATCTAACGTATAGGATCCATCATGTCAGCTATCCTCTCCTCTCTGGTACTATACTGTCTAATCTAACATATAGGATCCATCATGTCAGCTCTCCTCTCTGGTACTATACTGTCCAATCTAACGTATAGGATCCATCATGTCAGCTATCCTCTCCTCTCTGGTACTATACTGTCTAATCTAACATATAGGATCCATCATGTCAGCTATCCTCTCCTCTCTGGTACTATACTGTCTAATCTAACGTATAGGATCCATCATGTCAGCTATCCTCTCCTCTCTGGTACTATACTGTCTAATCTAACATATAGGATCCACCATGTCAGCTATCCTCTCTGGTACTATACTGTCTAATCTAACATATAGGATCCACCATGTCAGCTATCCTCTCCTCTCTGGTACTATACTGTCTAATCTAACGTATAGGATCCATCATGTCAGCTATCCTCTCCTCTCTGGTACTATACTGTCTAATCTAACATATAGGATCCATCATGTCAGCTATCCTCTCCTCTCTGGTACTATACTGTCTAATCTAACATATAGGATCCATCATGTCAGCTATCCTCTCCTCTCTGGTACTATACTGTCTAATCTAACGTATAGGATCCATCATGTCAGCTATCCTCTCCTCTCTGGTACTATACTGTCTAATCTAACATATAGGATCCATCATGTCAGCTATCCTCTCCTCTCTGGTACTATACTGTCTAATCTAACATATAGGATCCATCATGTCAGCTATCCTCTCCTCTCTGGTACTATACTGTCTAATCTAACATATAGGATCCATCATGTCAGCTATCCTCTCCTCTCTGGTACTATACTGTCTAATCTAACGTATAGGATCCATCATGTCAGCTATCCTCTCCTCTCTGGTACTATACTGTCTAATCTAACATATAGGATCCATCATGTCAGCTATCCTCTCCTCTCTGGTACTATACTGTCTAATCTAACATATAGGATCCATCATGTCAGCTATCCTCTCCTCTCTGGTACTATACTGTCTAATCTAACATATAGGATCCATCATGTCAGCTATCCTCTCCTCTCTGGTACTATACTGTCTAATCTAACATATAGGATCCATCATGTCAGCTATCCTCTCCTCTCTGGTACTATACTGTCTAATCTAACATATAGGATCCACCATGTCAGCTATCTTCTCTGGTACTATACTGTCTAATCTAACGTATAGGATCCATCATGTCAGCTATCCTCTCCTCTCTGGTACTATACTGTCTAATCTAACATATAGGATCCACCATGTCAGCTATCCTCTCTGGTACTATACTGTCTAATCTAACATATAGGATCCACCATGTCAGCTATCCTCTCCTCTCTGGTACTATACTGTCTAATCTAACGTATAGGATCCATCATGTCAGCTATCCTCTCCTCTCTGGTACTATACTGTCTAATCTAACATATAGGATCCATCATGTCAGCTATCCTCTCCTCTCTGGTACTATACTGTCTAATCTAACATATAGGATCCATCATGTCAGCTATCCTCTCCTCTCTGGTACTATACTGTCTAATCTAACGTATAGGATCCATCATGTCAGCTATCCTCTCCTCTCTGGTACTATACTGTCTAATCTAACATATAGGATCCATCATGTCAGCTATCCTCTCCTCTCTGGTACTATACTGTCTAATCTAACATATAGGATCCATCATGTCAGCTATCCTCTCCTCTCTGGTACTATACTGTCTAATCTAACATATAGGATCCATCATGTCAGCTATCCTCTCCTCTCTGGTACTATACTGTCTAATCTAACGTATAGGATCCATCATGTCAGCTATCCTCTCCTCTCTGGTACTATACTGTCTAATCTAACATATAGGATCCACCATGTCAGCTATCCTCTCTGGTACTATACTGTCTAATCTAACATATAGGATCCACCATGTCAGCTATCCTCTCCTCTCTGGTACTATACTGTCTAATCTAACGTATAGGATCCATCATGTCAGCTATCCTCTCCTCTCTGGTACTATACTGTCTAATCTAACATATAGGATCCATCATGTCAGCTATCCTCTCCTCTCTGGTACTATACTGTCTAATCTAACATATAGGATCCATCATGTCAGCTATCCTCTCCTCTCTGGTACTATACTGTCTAATCTAACGTATAGGATCCATCATGTCAGCTATCCTCTCCTCTCTGGTACTATACTGTCTAATCTAACATATAGGATCCATCATGTCAGCTATCCTCTCCTCTCTGGTACTATACTGTCTAATCTAACATATAGGATCCATCATGTCAGCTATCCTCTCCTCTCTGGTACTATACTGTCTAATCTAACATATAGGATCCATCATGTCAGCTATCCTCTCCTCTCTGGTACTATACTGTCTAATCTAACGTATAGGATCCATCATGTCAGCTATCCTCTCCTCTCTGGTACTATACTGTCTAATCTAACATATAGGATCCATCATGTCAGCTATCCTCTCCTCTCTGGTACTATACTGTCTAATCTAACATATAGGATCCATCATGTCAGCTATCCTCTCCTCTCTGGTACTATAGTGTCTAATCTAACATATAGGATCCATCATGTCAGCTATCCTCTCCTCTCTGGTACTATACTGTCTAATCTAACATATAGGATCCATCATGTCAGCTATCCTCTCCTCTCTGGTACTATACTGTCTAATCTAACATATAGGATCCACCATGTCAGCTATCTTCTCTGGTACTATACTGTCTAATCTAACGTATAGGATCCATCATGTCAGCTATCCTCTCCTCTCTGGTACTATACTGTCTAATCTAACATATAGGATCCACCATGTCAGCTATCCTCTCTGGTACTATACTGTCTAATCTAACATATAGGATCCACCATGTCAGCTATCCTCTCCTCTCTGGTACTATACTGTCTAATCTAACGTATAGGATCCATCATGTCAGCTATCCTCTCCTCTCTGGTACTATACTGTCTAATCTAACATATAGGATCCATCATGTCAGCTATCCTCTCCTCTCTGGTACTATACTGTCTAATCTAACATATAGGATCCATCATGTCAGCTATCCTCTCCTCTCTGGTACTATACTGTCTAATCTAACGTATAGGATCCATCATGTCAGCTATCCTCTCCTCTCTGGTACTATACTGTCTAATCTAACATATAGGATCCATCATGTCAGCTATCCTCTCCTCTCTGGTACTATACTGTCTAATCTAACATATAGGATCCATCATGTCAGCTATCCTCTCCTCTCTGGTACTATACTGTCTAATCTAACATATAGGATCCATCATGTCAGCTATCCTCTCCTCTCTGGTACTATACTGTCTAATCTAACATATAGGATCCATCATGTCAGCTATCCTCTCCTCTCTGGTACTATACTGTCTAATCTAACATATAGGATCCACCATGTCAGCTATCTTCTCTGGTACTATACTGTCTAATCTAACATATAGGATCCATCATGTCAGCTATCCTCTCCACTCTGGTACTATACTGTCTAATCTAACATATAGGATCCATCATGTCAGCTATCCTCTCCTCTCTGGTACTATACTGTCTAATCTAACGTATAGGATCCACCATGTCAGCTATCCTCTCCTCTCTGGTACTATACTGTCTAATCTAACATATAGAATCCATCATGTCAGCTATCCTCTCCTCTCTGGTACTATACTGTCTAATCTAACATATAGGATCCACCATGTCAGCTATCCTCTCCTCTCTGGTACTATACTGTCTAATCTAACGTATAGGATCCATCATGTCAGCTATCCTCTCCTCTCTGGTACTATACTGTCTAATCTAACGTATAGGATCCATCATGTCAGCTATCCTCTCCTCTCTGGTACTATACTGTCTAATCTAACGTATAGGATCCATCATGTCAGCTATCCTCTCCTCTCTGGTACTATACTGTCTAATCTAACATATAGGATCCATCATGTCAGCTATCTTCTCTGGTACTATACTGTCTAATCTAACATATAGGATCCATCATGTCAGCTATCCTCTCCTCTCTGGTACTATACTGTCTAATCTAACGTATAGGATCCATCATGTCAGCTATCCTCTCCTCTCTGGTACTATACTGTCTAATCTAACATATAGGATCCATCATGTCAGCTATCCTCTCCTCTCTGGTACTATACTGTCTAATCTAACATATAGGATCCATCATGTCAGCTCTCCTCTCTGGTACTATACTGTCCAATCTAACGTATAGGATCCATCATGTCAGCTATCCTCTCTGGTACTATACTGTCTAATCTAACGTATAGGATCCATCATGTCAGCTATCCTCTCCTCTCTGGTACTATACTGTCTAATCTAACATATAGGATCCATCATGTCAGCTATCCTCTCCTCTCTGGTACTATACTGTCTAATCTAACGTATAGGATCCATCATGTCAGCTATCCTCTCCTCTCTGGTACTATACTGTCTAATCTAACATATAGGATCCACCATGTCAGCTATCCTCTCTGGTACTATACTGTCTAATCTAACATATAGGATCCACCATGTCAGCTATCCTCTCCTCTCTGGTACTATACTGTCTAATCTAACGTATAGGATCCATCATGTCAGCTATCCTCTCCTCTCTGGTACTATACTGTCTAATCTAACATATAGGATCCATCATGTCAGCTATCCTCTCCTCTCTGGTACTATACTGTCTAATCTAACATATAGGATCCATCATGTCAGCTATCCTCTCCTCTCTGGTACTATACTGTCTAATCTAACGTATAGGATCCATCATGTCAGCTATCCTCTCCTCTCTGGTACTATACTGTCTAATCTAACATATAGGATCCATCATGTCAGCTATCCTCTCCTCTCTGGTACTATACTGTCTAATCTAACATATAGGATCCATCATGTCAGCTATCCTCTCCTCTCTGGTACTATACTGTCTAATCTAACATATAGGATCCACCATGTCAGCTATCCTCTCCGGTACTATACTGTCTAATCTAACATATAGGATCCATCATGTCAGCTATCCTCTCCTCTCTGGTACTATACTGTCTAATCTAACGTATAGGATCCATCATGTCAGCTATCCTCTCCACTCTGGTACTATACTGTCTAATCTAACATATAGGATGCATCATGTCAGCTATCCTCTCCTCTCTGGTACTATACTGTCTAATCTAACATATAGGATCCATCATGTCAGCTATCCTCTCCTCTCTGGTACTATACTGTCTAATCTAACATATAGGATCCATCATGTCAGCTATCCTCTCCTCTCTGGTACTATACTGTCTAATCTAACATATAGGATCCATCATGTCAGCTATCCTCTCCTCTCTGGTACTATACTGTCTAATCTAACATATAGGATCCACCATGTCAGCTATCTTCTCTGGTACTATACTGTCTAATCTAACGTATAGGATCCATCATGTCAGCTATCCTCTCCTCTCTGGTACTATACTGTCTAATCTAACATATAGGATCCACCATGTCAGCTATCCTCTCTGGTACTATACTGTCTAATCTAACATATAGGATCCACCATGTCAGCTATCCTCTCCTCTCTGGTACTATACTGTCTAATCTAACGTATAGGATCCATCATGTCAGCTATCCTCTCCTCTCTGGTACTATACTGTCTAATCTAACATATAGGATCCATCATGTCAGCTATCCTCTCCTCTCTGGTACTATACTGTCTAATCTAACATATAGGATCCATCATGTCAGCTATCCTCTCCTCTCTGGTACTATACTGTCTAATCTAACGTATAGGATCCATCATGTCAGCTATCCTCTCCTCTCTGGTACTATACTGTCTAATCTAACATATAGGATCCATCATGTCAGCTATCCTCTCCTCTCTGGTACTATACTGTCTAATCTAACATATAGGATCCATCATGTCAGCTATCCTCTCCTCTCTGGTACTATACTGTCTAATCTAACGTATAGGATCCATCATGTCAGCTATCCTCTCCTCTCTGGTACTATACTGTCTAATCTAACGTATAGGATCCATCATGTCAGCTATCCTCTCCTCTCTGGTACTATACTGTCTAATCTAACATATAGGATCCATCATGTCAGCTATCCTCTCCTCTCTGGTACTATACTGTCTAATCTAACATATAGGATCCATCATGTCAGCTCTCCTCTCTGGTAACTATACTGTCCAATCTAACGTATAGGATCCATCATGTCAGCTATCCTCTCTGGTACTATACTGTCTAATCTAACGTATAGGATCCATCATGTCAGCTATCCTCTCCTCTCTGGTACTATACTGTCTAATCTAACATATAGGATCCATCATGTCAGCTATCCTCTCCTCTCTGGTACTATACTGTCTAATCTAACGTATAGGATCCATCATGTCAGCTATCCTCTCCTCTCTGGTACTATACTGTCTAATCTAACATATAGGATCCACCATGTCAGCTATCCTCTCTGGTACTATACTGTCTAATCTAACATATAGGATCCACCATGTCAGCTATCCTCTCCTCTCTGGTACTATACTGTCTAATCTAACGTATAGGATCCATCATGTCAGCTATCCTCTCCTCTCTGGTACTATACTGTCTAATCTAACATATAGGATCCATCATGTCAGCTATCCTCTCCTCTCTGGTACTATACTGTCTAATCTAACATATAGGATCCATCATGTCAGCTATCCTCTCCTCTCTGGTACTATACTGTCTAATCTAACGTATAGGATCCATCATGTCAGCTATCCTCTCCTCTCTGGTACTATACTGTCTAATCTAACATATAGGATCCATCATGTCAGCTATCCTCTCCTCTCTGGTACTATACTGTCTAATCTAACATATAGGATCCATCATGTCAGCTATCCTCTCCTCTCTGGTACTATACTGTCTAATCTAACATATAGGATCCACCATGTCAGCTATCCTCTCCGGTACTATACTGTCTAATCTAACATATAGGATCCATCATGTCAGCTATCCTCTCCTCTCTGGTACTATACTGTCTAATCTAACGTATAGGATCCATCATGTCAGCTATCCTCTGGTACTATACTGTCTAATCTAACATATAGGATCCATCATGTCAGCTCTCCTCTCTGGTACTATACTGTCCAATCTAACGTATAGGATCCATCATGTCAGCTATCCTATCCTCTCTGTTACTATACTGTCTAATCTAACGTATAGGATCCATCATGTCAGCTATCCTCTCCACTCTGGTACTATACTGTCTAATCTAACATATAGGATCCATAATGTCAGCTATCCTCTCTGGTACTATACTGTCTAATCTAACGTATAGGATCCATCATGTCAGCTATCCTCTCCTCTCTGGTACTATACTGTCTAATCTAACATATAGGATCCATCATGTCAGCTATCCTCTCCTCTCTGGTACTATACTGTCTAATCTAACATATAGGATCCACCATGTCAGCTATCCTCTCCTCTCTGGTACTATACTGTCTAATCTAACGTATAGGATCCATCATGTCAGCTATCCTCTCTCTGGTACTATACTGTCTAATCTAACATATAGGATCCATCATGTCAGCTATCCTCTCCTCTCTGGTACTATACTGTCTAATCTAACGTATAGGATCCACCATGTCAGCTATCCTCTCCTCTCTGGTACTATACTGTCTAATCTAACGTATAGGATCCACCATGTCAGCTATCCTCTCCTCTCTGGTACTATACTGTCTAATCTAACATATAGGATCCACCATGTCAGCTATCCTCTCCTCTCTGGTACTATACTGTCTAATCTAACATATAGGATCCACCATGTCAGCTATCCTCTCCTCTCTGGTACTATACTGTCTAATCTAACATATAGGATCCATCATGTCAGCTATCCTCTCTCTGGTACTATACTGTCTAATCTAACATATAGGATCCACCATGTCAGCTATCCTCTCTGGTACTATACTGTCTAATCTAACGTATAGGATCCATCATGTCAGCTATCCTCTCCTCTCTGGTACTATACTGTCTAATCTAACATATAGGATCCATCATGTCAGCTATCCTCTCTGGTACTATACTGTCTAATCTAACATATAGGATCCATCATGTCAGCTATCCTCTCCTCTCTGGTACTATACTGTCTAATCTAACGTATAGGATCCATCATGTCAGCTATCCTCTCCTCTCTGGTACTATACTGTCTAATCTAACATATAGGATCCATCATGTCAGCTATCCTCTCCTCTCTGGTACTATACTGTCTAATCTAACATATAGGATCCATCATGTCAGCTCTCCTCTCTGGTAACTATACTGTCCAATCTAACGTATAGGATCCATCATGTCAGCTATCCTCTCTGGTACTATACTGTCTAATCTAACGTATAGGATCCATCATGTCAGCTATCCTCTCCTCTCTGGTACTATACTGTCTAATCTAACATATAGGATCCATCATGTCAGCTATCCTCTCCTCTCTGGTACTATACTGTCTAATCTAACGTATAGGATCCATCATGTCAGCTATCCTCTCCTCTCTGGTACTATACTGTCTAATCTAACATATAGGATCCACCATGTCAGCTATCCTCTCTGGTACTATACTGTCTAATCTAACATATAGGATCCACCATGTCAGCTATCCTCTCCTCTCTGGTACTATACTGTCTAATCTAACGTATAGGATCCATCATGTCAGCTATCCTCTCCTCTCTGGTACTATACTGTCTAATCTAACATATAGGATCCATCATGTCAGCTATCCTCTCCTCTCTGGTACTATACTGTCTAATCTAACATATAGGATCCATCATGTCAGCTATCCTCTCCTCTCTGGTACTATACTGTCTAATCTAACGTATAGGATCCATCATGTCAGCTATCCTCTCCTCTCTGGTACTATACTGTCTAATCTAACATATAGGATCCATCATGTCAGCTATCCTCTCCTCTCTGGTACTATACTGTCTAATCTAACATATAGGATCCATCATGTCAGCTATCCTCTCCTCTCTGGTACTATACTGTCTAATCTAACATATAGGATCCACCATGTCAGCTATCCTCTCCGGTACTATACTGTCTAATCTAACATATAGGATCCATCATGTCAGCTATCCTCTCCTCTCTGGTACTATACTGTCTAATCTAACGTATAGGATCCATCATGTCAGCTATCCTCTGGTACTATACTGTCTAATCTAACATATAGGATCCATCATGTCAGCTCTCCTCTCTGGTACTATACTGTCCAATCTAACGTATAGGATCCATCATGTCAGCTATCCTATCCTCTCTGTTACTATACTGTCTAATCTAACGTATAGGATCCATCATGTCAGCTATCCTCTCCACTCTGGTACTATACTGTCTAATCTAACATATAGGATCCATAATGTCAGCTATCCTCTCTGGTACTATACTGTCTAATCTAACGTATAGGATCCATCATGTCAGCTATCCTCTCCTCTCTGGTACTATACTGTCTAATCTAACATATAGGATCCATCATGTCAGCTATCCTCTCCTCTCTGGTACTATACTGTCTAATCTAACATATAGGATCCACCATGTCAGCTATCCTCTCCTCTCTGGTACTATACTGTCTAATCTAACGTATAGGATCCATCATGTCAGCTATCCTCTCTCTGGTACTATACTGTCTAATCTAACATATAGGATCCATCATGTCAGCTATCCTCTCCTCTCTGGTACTATACTGTCTAATCTAACGTATAGGATCCACCATGTCAGCTATCCTCTCCTCTCTGGTACTATACTGTCTAATCTAACGTATAGGATCCACCATGTCAGCTATCCTCTCCTCTCTGGTACTATACTGTCTAATCTAACATATAGGATCCACCATGTCAGCTATCCTCTCCTCTCTGGTACTATACTGTCTAATCTAACATATAGGATCCACCATGTCAGCTATCCTCTCCTCTCTGGTACTATACTGTCTAATCTAACATATAGGATCCATCATGTCAGCTATCCTCTCTCTGGTACTATACTGTCTAATCTAACATATAGGATCCACCATGTCAGCTATCCTCTCTGGTACTATACTGTCTAATCTAACGTATAGGATCCATCATGTCAGCTATCCTCTCCTCTCTGGTACTATACTGTCTAATCTAACATATACGATCCACCATGTCAGCTATCCTCTCTGGTACTATACTGTCTAATCTAACATATAGGATCCATCATGTCAGCTATCCTCTCTGGTACTATACTGTCTAATCTAACATATAGGATCCACCATGTCAGCTATCCTCTCCTCTCTGGTACTATACTGTCTAATCTAACGTATAGGATCCATCATGTCAGCTATCCTCTCCTCTCTGGTACTATACTGTCTAATCTAACATATAGGATCCATCATGTCAGCTATCCTCTCCTCTCTGGTACTATACTGTCTAATCTAACATATAGGATCCATCATGTCAGCTATCCTCTCTGGTACTATACTGTCTAATCTAACATATAGGATCCACCATGTCAGCTATCCTCTCTGGTACTATACTGTCTAATCTAACATATAGGATCCATCATGTCAGCTATCCTCTCCTCTCTGGTACTATACTGTCTAATCTAACATATAGGATCCACCATGTCAGCTATCCTCTCCTCTCTGGTACTATACTGTCTAATCTAACATATAGGATCCACCATGTCAGCTATCCTCTCCTCTCTGGTACTATACTGTCTAATCTAACGTATAGGATCCATCATGTCAGCTATCCTCTCCTCTCTGGTACTATACTGTCTAATCTAACATATAGGATCCATCATGTCAGCTATCCTCTCCTCTCTGGTACTATACTGTCTAATCTAACATATAGGATCCATCATGTCAGCTATCCTCTCTGGTACTATACTGTCTAATCTAACATATAGGATCCACCATGTCAGCTATCCTCTCTGGTACTATACTGTCTAATCTAACATATAGGATCCATCATGTCAGCTATCCTCTCCTCTCTGGTACTATACTGTCTAATCTAACATATAGGATCCACCATGTCAGCTATCCTCTCCTCTCTGGTACTATACTGTCTAATCTAACATATAGGATCCACCATGTCAGCTATCCTCTCCTCTCTGGTACTATACTGTCTAATCTAACATATAGGATCCATCATGTCAGCTATCCTCTCCTCTCTGGTACTATACTGTCTAATCTAACATATAGGATCCACCATGTCAGCTATCCTCTCCTCTCTGGTACTATACTGTCTAATCTAACATATAGGATCCACCATGTCAGCTATCCTCTCCTCTCTGGTACTATACTGTCTAATCTAACATATAGGATCCACCATGTCAGCTATCCTCTCCTCTCTGGTACTATACTGTCTAATCTAACATATAGGATCCACCATGTCAGCTATCCTCTCCTCTCTGGTACTATACTGTCTAATCTAACATATAGGATCCATCATGTCAGCTATCCTCTCTGGTACTATACTGTCTAATCTAACATATAGGATCCATCATGTCAGCTATCCTCTCCTCTCTGGTACTATACTGTCTAATCTAACATATAGGATCCATCATGTCAGCTATCCTCTCTGGTACTATACTGTCTAATCTAACATATAGGATCCATCATGTCAGCTATCCTCTCCTCTCTGGTACTATACTGTCTAATCTAACATATAGGATCCACCATGTCAGCTATCCTCTCCTCTCTGGTACTATACTGTCTAATCTAACGTATAGGATCCACCATGTCAGCTATCCTCTCCTCTCTGGTACTATACTGTCTAATCTAACGTATAGGATCCATCATGTCAGCTATCCTCTCTCTGGTACTATACTGTCTAATCTAACATATAGGATCCATCATGTCAGCTATCCTCTCCTCTCTGGTACTATACTGTCTAATCTAACGTATAGGATCCACCATGTCAGCTATCCTCTCCTCTCTGGTACTATACTGTCTAATCTAACGTATAGGATCCACCATGTCAGCTATCCTCTCCTCTCTGGTACTATACTGTCTAATCTAACATATAGGATCCACCATGTCAGCTATCCTCTCCTCTCTGGTACTATACTGTCTAATCTAACATATAGGATCCACCATGTCAGCTATCCTCTCCTCTCTGGTACTATACTGTCTAATCTAACATATAGGATCCATCATGTCAGCTATCCTCTCCTCTCTGGTACTATACTGTCTAATCTAACGTATAGGATCCATCATGTCAGCTATCCTCTCCACTCTGGTACTATACTGTCTAATCTAACGTATAGGATCCATCATGTCAGCTATCCTCTCCTCTCTGGTACTATACTGTCTAATCTAACGTATAGGATCCATCATGTCAGCTATCCTCTCCACTCTGGTACTATACTGTCTAATCTAACATATAGGATCCATCATGTCAGCTATCCTCTCCTCTCTGGTACTATACTGTCTAATCTAACGTATAGGATCCATCATGTCAGCTATCCTCTCCTCTCTGGTACTATACTGTCTAATCTAACATATAGGATCCACCATGTCAGCTATCCTCTCCTCTCTGGTACTATACTGTCTAATCTAACATATAGGATCCATCATGTCAGCTATCCTCTCTGGTACTATACTGTCTAATCTAACGTATAGGATCCACCATGTCAGCTATCCTCTCCTCTCTGGTACTATACTGTCTAATCTAACATATAGGATCCACCATGTCAGCTATCCTCTCCTCTCTGGTACTATACTGTCTAATCTAACGTATAGGATCCATCATGTCAGCTATCCTCTCCTCTCTGGTACTATACTGTCTAATCTAACATATAGGATCCATCATGTCAGCTATCCTCTCTGGTACTATACTGTCTAATCTAACGTATAGGATCCACCATGTCAGCTATCCTCTCCTCTCTGGTACTATACTGTCTAATCTAACATATAGGATCCACCATGTCAGCTATCCTCTCTGGTACTATACTGTCTAATCTAACATATAGGATCCACCATGTCAGCTATCCTCTCCTCTCTGGTACTATACTGTCTAATCTAACGTATAGGATCCATCATGTCAGCTATCCTCTCCTCTCTGGTACTATACTGTCTAATCTAACATATAGGATCCATCATGTCAGCTATCCTCTCCTCTCTGGTACTATACTGTCTAATCTAACATATAGGATCCACCATGTCAGCTATCCTCTCCTCTCTGGTACTATACTGTCTAATCTAACATATAGGATCCACCATGTCAGCTATCCTCTCCTCTCTGGTACTATACTGTCTAATCTAACATATAGGATCCACCATGTCAGCTATCCTCTCCTCTCTGGTACTATACTGTCTAATCTAACATATAGGATCCACCATGTCAGCTATCCTCTCCTCTCTGGTACTATACTGTCTAATCTAACATATAGGATCCACCATGTCAGCTATCCTCTCTGGTACTATACTGTCTAATCTAACATATAGGATCCACCATGTCAGCTCTCCTCTCTGGTACTATACTGTCTAATCTAACATATAGGATCCATCATGTCAGCTATCCTCTCCTCTCTGGTACTATACTGTCTAATCTAACATATAGGATCCACCATGTCAGCTATCCTCTCTGGTACTATACTGTCTAATCTAACATATAGGATCCATCATGTCAGCTATCCTCTCCTCTCTGGTACTATACTGTCTAATCTAACATATAGGATCCACCATGTCAGCTATCCTCTCCTCTCTGGTACTATACTGTCTAATCTAACATATAGGATCCACCATGTCAGCTATCCTCTCCTCTCTGGTACTATACTGTCTAATCTAACGTATAGGATCCATCATGTCAGCTATCCTCTCTGGTACTATACTGTCTAATCTAACATATAGGATCCACCATGTCAGCTATCCTCTCTGGTACTATACTGTCTAATCTAACGTATAGGATCCATCATGTCAGCTATCCTCTCCTCTCTGGTACTATACTGTCTAATCTAACATATACGATCCACCATGTCAGCTATCCTCTCCTCTCTGGTACTATACTGTCTAATCTAACGTATAGGATCCATCATGTCAGCTATCCTCTCCTCTCTGGTACTATACTGTCTAATCTAACATATAGGATCCACCATGTCAGCTATCCTCTCTGGTACTATACTGTCTAATCTAACATATAGGATCCATCATGTCAGCTATCCTCTCCTCTCTGGTACTATACTGTCTAATCTAACATATAGGATCCATCATGTCAGCTATCCTCTCCTCTCTGGTACTATACTGTCTAATCTAACATATAGGATCCATCATGTCAGCTATCCTCTCTGGTACTATACTGTCTAATCTAACATATAGGATCCACCATGTCAGCTATCCTCTCTGGTACTATACTGTCTAATCTAACATATAGGATCCATCATGTCAGCTATCCTCTCCTCTCTGGTACTATACTGTCTAATCTAACATATAGGATCCATCATGTCAGCTATCCTCTCTGGTACTATACTGTCTAATCTAACATATAGGATCCACCATGTCAGCTATCCTCTCCTCTCTGGTACTATACTGTCTAATCTAACATATAGGATCCACCATGTCAGCTATCCTCTCCTCTCTGGTACTATACTGTCTAATCTAACATATAGGATCCATCATGTCAGCTATCCTCTCCTCTCTGGTACTATACTGTCTAATCTAACATATAGGATCCACCATGTCAGCTATCCTCTCCTCTCTGGTACTATACTGTCTAATCTAACATATAGGATCCATCATGTCAGCTATCCTCTCCTCTCTGGTACTATACTGTCTAATCTAACATATAGGATCCATCATGTCAGCTATCCTCTCTGGTACTATACTGTCTAATCTAACATATAGGATCCATCATGTCAGCTATCCTCTCCTCTCTGGTACTATACTGTCTAATCTAACATATAGGATCCACCATGTCAGCTATCCTCTCCTCTCTGGTACTATACTGTCTAATCTAACGTATAGGATCCACCATGTCAGCTATCCTCTCCTCTCTGGTACTATACTGTCTAATCTAACATATAGGATCCATCATGTCAGCTATCCTCTCTGGTACTATACTGTCTAATCTAACATATAGGATCCATCATGTCAGCTATCCTCTCCTCTCTGGTACTATACTGTCTAATCTAACATATAGGATCCACCATGTCAGCTATCCTCTCCTCTCTGGTACTATACTGTCTAATCTAACATATAGGATCCATCATGTCAGCTATCCTCTCCTCTCTGGTACTATACTGTCTAATCTAACGTATAGGATCCACCATGTCAGCTATCCTCTCCTCTCTGGTACTATACTGTCTAATCTAACATATAGGATCCATCATGTCAGCTATCCTCTCTGGTACTATACTGTCTAATCTAACATATAGGATCCATCATGTCAGCTATCCTCTCTGGTACTATACTGTCTAATCTAACGTATAGGATCCATCATGTCAGCTATCCTCTCCTCTCTGGTACTATACTGTCTAATCTAACGTATAGGATCCATCATGTCAGCTATCCTCTCCTCTCTGGTACTATACTGTCTAATCTAACATATAGGATCCACCATGTCAGCTATCCTCTCCTCTCTGGTACTATACTGTCTAATCTAACATATAGGATCCACCATGTCAGCTATCCTCTCCTCTCTGGTACTATACTGTCTAATCTAACATATAGGATCCATCATGTCAGCTATCCTCTCTGGTACTATACTGTCTAATCTAACATATAGGATCCATCATGTCAGCTATCCTCTCCTCTCTGGTACTATACTGTCTAATCTAACATATAGGATCCATCATGTCAGCTATCCTCTCTGGTACTATACTGTCTAATCTAACATATAGGATCCATCATGTCAGCTATCCTCTCTGGTACTATACTGTCTAATCTAACATATAGGATCCATCATGTCAGCTATCCTCTCCTCTCTGGTACTATACTGTCTAATCTAACATATAGGATCCACCATGTCAGCTATCCTCTCCTCTCTGGTACTATACTGTCTAATCTAACATATAGGATCCATCATGTCAGCTATCCTCTCTGGTACTATACTGTCTAATCTAACATATAGGATCCATCATGTCAGCTATCCTCTCCTCTCTGGTACTATACTGTCTAATCTAACATATAGGATCCACCATGTCAGCTATCCTCTCTGGTACTATACTGTCTAATCTAACATATAGGATCCATCATGTCAGCTATCCTCTCTGGTACTATACTGTCTAATCTAACATATAGGATCCATCATGTCAGCTATCCTCTCCTCTCTGGTACTATACTGTCTAATCTAACATATAGGATCCATCATGTCAGCTATCCTCTCCTCTCTGGTACTATACTGTCTAATCTAACGTATAGGATCCATCATGTCAGCTATCCTCTCCTCTCTGGTACTATACTGTCTAATCTAACATATAGGATCCACCATGTCAGCTATCCTCTCTGGTACTATACTGTCTAATCTAACATATAGGATCCATCATGTCAGCTATCCTCTCCTCTCTGGTACTATACTGTCTAATCTAACATATAGGATCCATCATGTCAGCTATCCTCTCCTCTCTGGTACTATACTGTCTAATCTAACATATAGGATCCATCATGTCAGCTATCCTCTCTGGTACTATACTGTCTAATCTAACATATAGGATCCATCATGTCAGCTATCCTCTCCTCTCTGGTACTATACTGTCTAATCTAACATATAGGATCCACCATGTCAGCTATTCTCTCCTCTCTGGTACTATACTGTCTAATCTAACGTATAGGATCCACCATGTCAGCTATCCTCTCCTCTCTGGTACTATACTGTCTAATCTAACATATAGGATCCATCATGTCAGCTATCCTCTCTGGTACTATACTGTCTAATCTAACATATAGGATCCATCATGTCAGCTATCCTCTCTGGTACTATACTGTCTAATCTAACGTATAGGATCCATCATGTCAGCTATCCTCTCCTCTCTGGTACTATACTGTCTAATCTAACGTATAGGATCCATCATGTCAGCTATCCTCTCCTCTCTGGTACTATACTGTCTAATCTAACATATAGGATCCACCATGTCAGCTATCCTCTCCTCTCTGGTACTATACTGTCTAATCTAACATATAGGATCCACCATGTCAGCTATCCTCTCCTCTCTGGTACTATACTGTCTAATCTAACATATAGGATCCACCATGTCAGCTATCCTCTCTGGTACTATACTGTCTAATCTAACATATAGGATCCACCATGTCAGCTATCCTCTCCTCTCTGGTACTATACTGTCTAATCTAACATATAGGATCCACCATGTCAGCTATCCTCTCTGGTACTATACTGTCTAATCTAACATATAGGATCCATCATGTCAGCTATCCTCTCTGGTACTATACTGTCTAATCTAACATATAGGATCCATCATGTCAGCTATCCTCTCCTCTCTGGTACTATACTGTCTAATCTAACATATAGGATCCATCATGTCAGCTATCCTCTCTGGTACTATACTGTCTAATCTAACATATAGGATCCATCATGTCAGCTATCCTCTCTGGTACTATACTGTCTAATCTAACATATAGGATCCATCATGTCAGCTATCCTCTCCTCTCTGGTACTATACTGTCTAATCTAACATATAGGATCCACCATGTCAGCTATCCTCTCCTCTCTGGTACTATACTGTCTAATCTAACATATAGGATCCATCATGTCAGCTATCCTCTCTGGTACTATACTGTCTAATCTAACATATAGGATCCATCATGTCAGCTATCCTCTCCTCTCTGGTACTATACTGTCTAATCTAACATATAGGATCCACCATGTCAGCTATCCTCTCTGGTACTATACTGTCTAATCTAACATATAGGATCCATCATGTCAGCTATCCTCTCTGGTACTATACTGTCTAATCTAACATATAGGATCCATCATGTCAGCTATCCTCTCCTCTCTGGTACTATACTGTCTAATCTAACATATAGGATCCATCATGTCAGCTATCCTCTCCTCTCTGGTACTATACTGTCTAATCTAACGTATAGGATCCATCATGTCAGCTATCCTCTCCTCTCTGGTACTATACTGTCTAATCTAACATATAGGATCCACCATGTCAGCTATCCTCTCTGGTACTATACTGTCTAATCTAACATATAGGATCCATCATGTCAGCTATCCTCTCCTCTCTGGTACTATACTGTCTAATCTAACATATAGGATCCATCATGTCAGCTATCCTCTCCTCTCTGGTACTATACTGTCTAATCTAACGTATAGGATCCATCATGTCAGCTATCCTCTCCTCTCTGGTACTATACTGTCTAATCTAACGTATAGGATCCATCATGTCAGCTATCCTCTCCTCTCTGGTACTATACTGTCTAATCTAACATATAGGATCCACCATGTCAGCTATCCTCTCCTCTCTGGTACTATACTGTCTAATCTAACATATAGGATCCACCATGTCAGCTATCCTCTCCTCTCTGGTACTATACTGTCTAATCTAACATATAGGATCCATCATGTCAGCTATCCTCTCTGGTACTATACTGTCTAATCTAACATATAGGATCCATCATGTCAGCTATCCTCTCCTCTCTGGTACTATACTGTCTAATCTAACATATAGGATCCATCATGTCAGCTATCCTCTCTGGTACTATACTGTCTAATCTAACATATAGGATCCATCATGTCAGCTATCCTCTCTGGTACTATACTGTCTAATCTAACATATAGGATCCATCATGTCAGCTATCCTCTCCTCTCTGGTACTATACTGTCTAATCTAACATATAGGATCCACCATGTCAGCTATCCTCTCCTCTCTGGTACTATACTGTCTAATCTAACATATAGGATCCATCATGTCAGCTATCCTCTCTGGTACTATACTGTCTAATCTAACATATAGGATCCATCATGTCAGCTATCCTCTCCTCTCTGGTATTATACTGTCTAATCTAACATATAGGATCCACCATGTCAGCTATCCTCTCTGGTACTATACTGTCTAATCTAACATATAGGATCCATCATGTCAGCTATCCTCTCTGGTACTATACTGTCTAATCTAACATATAGGATCCATCATGTCAGCTATCCTCTCCTCTCTGGTACTATACTGTCTAATCTAACATATAGGATCCAACATGTCAGCTATCCTCTCCTCTCTGGTACTATACTGTCTAATCTAACGTATAGGATCCATCATGTCAGCTATCCTCTCCTCTCTGGTACTATACTGTCTAATCTAACATATAGGATCCACCATGTCAGCTATCCTCTCTGGTACTATACTGTCTAATCTAACATATAGGATCCATCATGTCAGCTATCCTCTCCTCTCTGGTACTATACTGTCTAATCTAACATATAGGATCCATCATGTCAGCTATCCTCTCCTCTCTGGTACTATACTGTCTAATCTAACATATAGGATCCATCATGTCAGCTATCCTCTCTGGTACTATACTGTCTAATCTAACATATAGGATCCATCATGTCAGCTATCCTCTCCTCTCTGGTACTATACTGTCTAATCTAACATATAGGATCCACCATGTCAGCTATCCTCTCCTCTCTGGTACTATACTGTCTAATCTAACGTATAGGATCCACCATGTCAGCTATCCTCTCCTCTCTGGTACTATACTGTCTAATCTAACATATAGGATCCATCATGTCAGCTATCCTCTCTGGTACTATACTGTCTAATCTAACATATAGGATCCATCATGTCAGCTATCCTCTCTGGTACTATACTGTCTAATCTAACGTATAGGATCCATCATGTCAGCTATCCTCTCCTCTCTGGTACTATACTGTCTAATCTAACGTATAGGATCCATCATGTCAGCTATCCTCTCCTCTCTGGTACTATACTGTCTAATCTAACATATAGGATCCACCATGTCAGCTATCCTCTCCTCTCTGGTACTATACTGTCTAATCTAACATATAGGATCCACCATGTCAGCTATCCTCTCCTCTCTGGTACTATACTGTCTAATCTAACATATAGGATCCACCATGTCAGCTATCCTCTCTGGTACTATACTGTCTAATCTAACATATAGGATCCACCATGTCAGCTATCCTCTCCTCTCTGGTACTATACTGTCTAATCTAACATATAGGATCCACCATGTCAGCTATCCTCTCTGGTACTATACTGTCTAATCTAACATATAGGATCCATCATGTCAGCTATCCTCTCTGGTACTATACTGTCTAATCTAACATATAGGATCCATCATGTCAGCTATCCTCTCCTCTCTGGTACTATACTGTCTAATCTAACATATAGGATCCATCATGTCAGCTATCCTCTCTGGTACTATACTGTCTAATCTAACATATAGGATCCATCATGTCAGCTATCCTCTCTGGTACTATACTGTCTAATCTAACATATAGGATCCATCATGTCAGCTATCCTCTCCTCTCTGGTACTATACTGTCTAATCTAACATATAGGATCCACCATGTCAGCTATCCTCTCCTCTCTGGTACTATACTGTCTAATCTAACATATAGGATCCATCATGTCAGCTATCCTCTCTGGTACTATACTGTCTAATCTAACATATAGGATCCATCATGTCAGCTATCCTCTCCTCTCTGGTACTATACTGTCTAATCTAACATATAGGATCCACCATGTCAGCTATCCTCTCTGGTACTATACTGTCTAATCTAACATATAGGATCCATCATGTCAGCTATCCTCTCTGGTACTATACTGTCTAATCTAACATATAGGATCCATCATGTCAGCTATCCTCTCCTCTCTGGTACTATACTGTCTAATCTAACATATAGGATCCATCATGTCAGCTATCCTCTCCTCTCTGGTACTATACTGTCTAATCTAACGTATAGGATCCATCATGTCAGCTATCCTCTCCTCTCTGGTACTATACTGTCTAATCTAACATATAGGATCCACCATGTCAGCTATCCTCTCTGGTACTATACTGTCTAATCTAACATATAGGATCCATCATGTCAGCTATCCTCTCCTCTCTGGTACTATACTGTCTAATCTAACATATAGGATCCATCATGTCAGCTATCCTCTCCTCTCTGGTACTATACTGTCTAATCTAACATATAGGATCCATCATGTCAGCTATCCTCTCCTCTCTGGTACTATACTGTCTAATCTAACATATAGGATCCACCATGTCAGCTATCCTCTCCTCTCTGGTACTATACTGTCTAATCTAACATATAGGATCCACCATGTCAGCTATCCTCTCCTCTCTGGTACTATACTGTCTAATCTAACATATAGGATCCATCATGTCAGCTATCCTCTCTGGTACTATACTGTCTAATCTAACATATAGGATCCACCATGTCAGCTATCCTCTCCTCTCTGGTACTATACTGTCTAATCTAACATATAGGATCCATCATGTCAGCTATCCTCTCTGGTACTATACTGTCTAATCTAACATATAGGATCCATCATGTCAGCTATCCTCTCCTCTCTGGTACTATACTGTCTAATCTAACATATAGGATCCACCATGTCAGCTATCCTCTCCTCTCTGGTACTATACTGTCTAATCTAACATATAGGATCCATCATGTCAGCTATCCTCTCCTCTCTGGTACTATACTGTCTAATCTAACATATAGGATCCATCATGTCAGCTATCCTCTCCTCTCTGGTACTATACTGTCTAATCTAACATATAGGATCCATCATGTCAGCTATCCTCTCCTCTCTGGTACTATACTGTCTAATCTAACATATAGGATCCATCATGTCAGCTATCCTCTCCTCTCTGGTACTATACTGTCTAATCTAACATATACGATCCACCATGTCAGCTATCCTCTCCTCTCTGGTACTATACTGTCTAATCTAACATATAGGATCCACCATGTCAGCTATCCTCTCTGGTACTATACTGTCTAATCTAACATATAGGATCCATCATGTCAGCTATCCTCTCCTCTCTGGTACTATACTGTCTAATCTAACGTATAGGATCCACCATGTCAGCTATCCTCTCCTCTCTGGTACTATACTGTCTAATCTAACATATAGGATCCATCATGTCAGCTATCCTCTCCTCTCTGGTACTATACTGTCTAATCTAACATATAGGATCCACCATGTCAGCTATCCTCTCCTCTCTGGTACTATACTGTCTAATCTAACATATAGGATCCACCATGTCAGCTATCCTCTCTGGTACTATACTGTCTAATCTAACATATAGGATCCACCATGTCAGCTATCCTCTCTGGTACTATACTGTCTAATCTAACATATAGGATCCATCATGTCAGCTATCCTCTCCTCTCTGGTACTATACTGTCTAATCTAACATATAGGATCCACCATGTCAGCTATCCTCTCCTCTCTGGTACTATACTGTCTAATCTAACATATAGGATCCACCATGTCAGCTATCCTCTCCTCTCTGGTACTATACTGTCTAATCTAACGTATAGGATCCACCATGTCAGCTATCCTCTCCTCTCTGGTACTATACTGTCTAATCTAACATATAGGATCCATCATGTCAGCTATCCTCTCCTCTCTGGTACTATACTGTCTAATCTAACATATAGGATCCATCATGTCAGCTATCCTCTCCTCTCTGGTACTATACTGTCTAATCTAACGTATAGGATCCATCATGTCAGCTATCCTCTCTGGTACTATACTGTCTAATCTAACATATAGGATCCATCATGTCAGCTATCCTCTCTGGTACTATACTGTCTAATCTAACATATAGGATCCATCATGTCAGCTATCCTCTCCTCTCTGGTACTATACTGTCTAATCTAACATATAGGATCCACCATGTCAGCTATCCTCTCTGGTACTATACTGTCTAATCTAACATATAGGATCCATCATGTCAGCTATCCTCTCTGGTACTATACTGTCTAATCTAACATATAGGATCCACCATGTCAGCTATCCTCTCCTCTCTGGTACTATACTGTCTAATCTAACATATAGGATCCACCATGTCAGCTATCCTCTCCTCTCTGGTACTATACTGTCTAATCTAACATATAGGATCCATCATGTCAGCTATCCTCTCTGGTACTATACTGTCTAATCTAACATATAGGATCCACCATGTCAGCTATCCTCTCCTCTCTGGTACTATACTGTCTAATCTAACATATAGGATCCATCATGTCAGCTATCCTCTCTGGTACTATACTGTCTAATCTAACATATAGGATCCATCATGTCAGCTATCCTCTCCTCTCTGGTACTATACTGTCTAATCTAACATATAGGATCCACCATGTCAGCTATCCTCTCCTCTCTGGTACTATACTGTCTAATCTAACATATAGGATCCATCATGTCAGCTATCCTCTCCTCTCTGGTACTATACTGTCTAATCTAACATATACGATCCACCATGTCAGCTATCCTCTCCTCTCTGGTACTATACTGTCTAATCTAACATATAGGATCCACCATGTCAGCTATCCTCTCTGGTACTATACTGTCTAATCTAACATATAGGATCCATCATGTCAGCTATCCTCTCCTCTCTGGTACTATACTGTCTAATCTAACGTATAGGATCCACCATGTCAGCTATCCTCTCCTCTCTGGTACTATACTGTCTAATCTAACATATAGGATCCATCATGTCAGCTATCCTCTCCTCTCTGGTACTATACTGTCTAATCTAACATATAGGATCCACCATGTCAGCTATCCTCTCCTCTCTGGTACTATACTGTCTAATCTAACATATAGGATCCACCATGTCAGCTATCCTCTCTGGTACTATACTGTCTAATCTAACATATAGGATCCACCATGTCAGCTATCCTCTCTGGTACTATACTGTCTAATCTAACGTATCCCTCCCTCCCTCCCTCCCTCCCTCCCTCCCTCCCTCCCTCCCTCCCTCCCTCCCTCCCTCCACCCCTCCCTCCCTCCCTCCCTCCACCCCTCCCTCCCTCCACCCCTCCCTCCCTCCACCCCTCCCTCCCTCCACCCCTCCCTCCCTCTACTCCCTCTCCCCCCTCTCATCCCCCTTCCCCCTCACTCCCTCCCTCCCTCCTTCCCTCTCCTCCCTTCCTCCCTCTCCCCCCCTCCCTCTTCTCATCCCTCCCTACTCCCTCCTTCCCCCCTTTCCCCCCTCCTTCCCTCTCCCCCCCTTCCTCCCCCCTCCCTCCCTTCCTCCCCCCTCTCTCCCCCCTCCCTCCCCCTTCCTCCCCCCTCCCTCCCCCTTCCTCCCCCCTCCCTCCCCCTTCCTCCCCCCTCCCTCCCCCTTCCTCCCCCCTCCCTCCCTTCCTCCCCCTTCTCTCCCCCCTCCCTCCCTTCCTCCCCCCTCTCTCCCCCCTCTCTCCCCCCTCCCTCCCCCCCCTCTCTCCCTCCCTCCCCCCTCCCTCCCTCCCTCCCTCTCTCCCTCCCTCTCTCCCTCACTCTCCCCTCCCTCTCTCCCTCCCTCCCTCTCTCCCTCCCTCTCTCCCTCCCTCTCCCCTCCCTCTCTCTCTCCCTCCCTCCTCCCCCACTCCCTCCCTTCCTCCCCGCCCTCTCCCTCCCTCTCATCCCTACTCCCCCTCCCTCCTCCCCTCCCCCCTCCCTACTCCCTCTCCCCTCCCTCCTGTCAGATCCTGCCCAGTATATCCAACGCCCAGCCAGCGGTGAGGAACATGGCAGTCGTGTGTTTGGGGACGTGTGCTCTGCACAGCAAAGACCTGGTCAACACACATCTGGTGCTGCTGCTGCAGGTACCACAATAATCACCCTCTGTCTCTGTAGATAGCCCAGCTAGATGAGGTCACCCTCTGTCTCTGTAGATAGCCCAGCTAGATGAGGTCACCCTCTGTCTCTGTAGATAGCCCAGCTAGATGAGGTCACCCTCTGTCTCTGTAGATAGCCCAGCTAGGTGAGGTCAGTATCACGTTCTGTCTCTGTAGATAGCCCAGCTAGATGAGGTCAGTATCGGTGTCTGTAGATAGTCCAGCTAGATGAGGTCACCCTCTGTCTCTGTAGATAGCCCAACTAGATGAGGTCACCCTCTGTCTCTGTAGATAGCCCAGCTAGATGAGGTCAGCATCGGTGTCTGTAGATAGCCCAGCTAGATGAGGTCAGCATCGGTGTCTGTAGATAGCCCAGCTAGATGAGGACACCCTCTGTCTCTGTAGATAGCCCAGCTAGATGAGGTCACCCTCTGTCTCTGTAGATAGCCCAGCTAGGTGAGGTCAGTATCACGTTCTGTCTCTGTAGATAGCCCAGCTAGATGAGGTCAGTATCGGTGTCTGTAGATAGCCCAGCTAGATGAGGTCAGCATCGGTGTCTGTAGATAGCCCAGCTAGATGAGGACACCCTCTGTCTCTGTAGATAGCCCAGCTAGATGAGGTCACCCTCTGTCTCTGTAGATAGCCCAGCTAGATGAGGTCACCCTCTGTCTCTGTAGATAGCCCAGCTAGGTGAGGTCAGTATCACGTTCTGTCTCTGTAGATAGCCCAGCTAGATGAGGTCAGTATCGGTGTCTGTAGATAGCCCAGCTAGATGAGGTCAGCATCGGTGTCTGTAGATAGCCCAGCTAGATGAGGTCAGTATCACGTTCTGTCTCTGTAGATAGCCCAGCTAGATGAGGTCAGTATCTGTCTCTGTAGATAGCCCAGCTAGATGAGGTCAGTATCGCCGTCTGTCTCTGTAGATAGCCCAGCTAGATGAGGTCAGTATCGCCCTCTGTCTCTGTAGATAGCCCAGCTAGATGAGGTATAGACCCTCTGTCTCTCTGTAGATAGCCCAGCTAGATGAGGTCAGTATCGTTCTCTGTCTCTGTAGAGAGCCCAGCTAGATGAGGTCAGTATCGGTCTCTGTCTCTGTAGATAGCCCAGCTAGATGAGGTCAGTATCACCCTCTGTCTCTGTAGATAGCCCAGCTAGATGAGGTCACCCTCTGTCTCTGTAGATAGCCCAGCTAGATGAGGTCAGTATCACCCTCTGTCTCTGTAGATATCCCAGCTAGATGAGGTCAGTATCACCCTCTGTCTCTGTAGATAGCCCAGCTAGATGAGGTCACCCTCTGTCTCTGTAGATAGCCAAGCTAGATGAGGTCACCCTCTGTAGATAGCCCATCTAGATGAGATCACCCTCTGTCTCTCTGTAGATAGCCCAGCTAGATGAGGTCACCCTCTGTCTCTGTAGATAGCCCAGCTAGATGAGGTCACCCTCTGTCTCTGTAGATAGCCCAGCTAGATGAGGTCAGCATCGGTGTCTGTAGATAGCCCAGCTAGATGAGGTCACCCTCTGTCTCTGTAGATAGCCCAGCTAGATGAGGTCACCCTCTGTCTCTGTAGATAGCCCAGCTAGATGAGGTCACCCTCTGTCTCTGTAGATAGCCCAGCTAGATGAGGTCACCCTCTGTCTCTGTAGATAGCCCAGCTAGATGAGGTCAGTATCGGTCTATGTCTCTGTAGATAGCCCAGCTAGATGAGGTCAGTATCGGTCTCTGTCTCTGTAGATAGCCCAGCTAGATGAGGTCAGTATCACCCTCTGTCTCTGTAGATAGCCCAGCTAGATGAGGTCACCCTCTGTCTCTCTGTAGATAGCCCAGCTAGATGAGGTCAGTATCACCCTCTGTCTCTGTAGATAGCCCAGCTAGATGAGGTCACCCTCTGTCTCTCTGTAGATAGCCAAGCTAGATGAGGTCAGTATCGGTCTCGGTATCTGTAGATAGCCCAGCTAGATGAGGTAGGTATCGGTGTCTGTAGATAGCCCAGCTAGATGAGGTCAGTATCGTTTTCTGTAGATAGTCCAGCTAGATGAGGTCAGTATCGCCCTCTGTCTCTGTAGATAGTCCAGCTAGATGAGGTCAGTATCGCCCTCTGTAGATAGCCCAGCTAGATGAGGTCAGTATCGCCCTCTGTCTCTGTAGATAGCCCAGCTAGATGAGGTCAGTATCTGTCTCTGTAGATAGCCCAGCTAGATGAGGTCAGTATCACGTTCTGTCTCTGTAGATAGCCCAGCTAGATGAGGTCAGTATCACCCTCTGTCTCTGTAGATAGCCCAGCTAGATGAGGTATAGACCCTCTCTGTCTCTCTGTAGATCGCCCAGCTAAATGAGGTATTGACCCTCTCTGTCTCTCTGTAGATCGCCCAGCTAGATGAGGCTAAGATCCGTATCAGTGCTCTGAGGTCAGTCATCGACCTGCTGCTGCTCTACGGCTTCACACTGCTGTCTGAACGCCCCAGTGCCGCCCCCCAGACCTCCCAGTCGCCAGCCAACCAGGAAGACCAGGGGGAGGGGGAGGAGCCGGAGGAGGGGAGCAGCACCGCTCAGTCCATCCTGATGATGCTGTCCGACTTCCTGGACAGCGAGGTGTGTGTTAGGAAGTGTGTGTGTATTTATTATGCGGTGTGTGTGTTTATTATGCGGTGTGTGTGTGTGTGTTTATGATTCGGTGTGTGTGTGTGTGTGTAGGTGTCTGAGCTGCGTACCGAGACAGCGGAGGGTCTGGCCAAACTGATGTATTCCGGCCGGATCTCCAGTGCCAAGCTCCTTTCCCGATTGGTGTTGCTATGGTACAACCCCGTCACCGAGGACGACACCAGACTACGCCACTGCCTCGGAGTGTTCTTCCAGCTGTACGCCCGGGAGAGCAGGTACGACACACCCCTAGATACTCTGGGGATATACTCTGAACCCTAGATACTCTGGGGATATACTCTGACCCCTAGATACTCTGGGGATATACTCTGACCCCTAGATACTCTGGGGATATACTCTGACCCCTAGATACTCTGGGGATATACTCTGACCCCTAGATACTCTGGGGATATACTCTGACCCCTAGATACTCTGGGGATATACTCTGACCCCTAGATACTCTGGGGTTATACTCTGACCCCTAGATACTCTGACCCCTAGATACTCTGAGGATATACTCTGACCCCTAGATACTCTGGGGATATACTCTGACCCCTAGATACTCTGACCCCTAGATACTCTGACCCCTAGATACACTGAGGATATACTCTGACCCCTAGATACTCTGGGGATATACTCTGACCCCTAGATACTCTGGGGATATACTCTGACCCCTAGATACTCTGGGGATATACTCTGACCCCTAGATACTCTGGGGATATACTCTGACCCCTAGATACTCTGGGGATATACTCTGACCCCTAGATACTCTGGGGTTATACTCTGACCCCTAGATACTCTGAGGATATACTCTGACCCCTAGATACTCTGGGGATATACTCTGACCCCTAGATACTCTGACCCCTAGATACTCTGACCCCTAGATACACTGAGGATATACTCTGACCCCTAGATACTCTGGGGATATACTCTGACCCCTAGATACTCTGGGGATATACTCTGACCCCTAGATACTCTGGGGATATACTCTGACCCCTAGATACTCTGGGGATATACTCTGACCCCTAGATACTCTGGGGATATACTCTGACCCCTAGATACTCTGGGGTTATACTCTGACCCCTAGATACTCTGACCCCTAGATACTCTGAGGATATACTCTGACCCCTAGATACTCTGGGGATATACTCTGACCCCTAGATACTCTGACCCCTAGATACTCTGACCCCTAGATACTCTGACCCCTAGATACACTGAGGATATACTCTGACCCCTAGATACTCTGGGGATATACTCTGACCCCTAGATACTCTGACCCCTAGATACTCTGACCCCTAGATACTCTGACCCCTAGATACTCTGACCCCTAGATACACTGAGGATATACTCTGACCCCTAGATACTCTGGGGATATACTCTGACCCCTAGATACTCTGGGGATATACTCTGACCCCTAGATACTCTGGGGATATACTCTGACCCCTAGATACTCTGGGGATATACTCTGACCCCTAGATACTCTGAGGATATACTCTGACCCCTAGATACTCTGGGGATATACTCTGACCCCTAGATACTCTGGGGATATACTCTGACCCCTAGATACTCTGGGGATATACTCTGACCCCTAGATACTCTGGGGATATACTCTGACCCCTAGATACTCTGGGGTTATACTCTGACCCCTAGATACTCTGACCCCTAGATACTCTGAGGATATACTCTGACCCCTAGATACTCTGACCCCTAGATACACTGGGGATATACTCTGACCCCTAGATACTCTGACCCCTAGATACACTGGGGATATACTCTGACCCCTAGATACTCTGGGGATATACTCTGACCCCTAGATACTCTGGGGATATACTCTGACCCCTAGATACTCTGACCCCTAGATACTCTGACCCCTAGATACTCTGGGGATATACTCTGACCCCTAGATACTCTGGGGTTATACTCTGACCCCTAGATACTCTGACCCCTAGATACTCTGAGGATATACTCTGACCCCTAGATACTCTGGGGATATACTCTGACCCCTAGATACTCTGACCCCTAGATACTCTGACCCCTAGATACACTGAGGATATACTCTGACCCCTAGATACTCTGGGGATATACTCTGACCCCTAGATACTCTGGGGATATACTCTGACCCCTAGATACTCTGGGGATATACTCTGACCCCTAGATACTCTGGGGATATACTCTGACCCCTAGATACTCTGGGGATATACTCTGACCCCTAGATACTCTGGGGTTATACTCTGACCCCTAGATACTCTGAGGATATACTCTGACCCCTAGATACTCTGGGGATATACTCTGACCCCTAGATACTCTGACCCCTAGATACTCTGACCCCTAGATACACTGAGGATATACTCTGACCCCTAGATACTCTGGGGATATACTCTGACCCCTAGATACTCTGGGGATATACTCTGACCCCTAGATACTCTGGGGATATACTCTGACCCCTAGATACTCTGGGGATATACTCTGACCCCTAGATACTCTGGGGATATACTCTGACCCCTAGATACTCTGGGGTTATACTCTGACCCCTAGATACTCTGACCCCTAGATACTCTGAGGATATACTCTGACCCCTAGATACTCTGGGGATATACTCTGACCCCTAGATACTCTGACCCCTAGATACTCTGACCCCTAGATACTCTGACCCCTAGATACACTGAGGATATACTCTGACCCCTAGATACTCTGGGGATATACTCTGACCCCTAGATACTCTGACCCCTAGATACTCTGACCCCTAGATACTCTGACCCCTAGATACTCTGACCCCTAGATACACTGAGGATATACTCTGACCCCTAGATACTCTGGGGATATACTCTGACCCCTAGATACTCTGGGGATATACTCTGACCCCTAGATACTCTGGGGATATACTCTGACCCCTAGATACTCTGGGGATATACTCTGACCCCTAGATACTCTGAGGATATACTCTGACCCCTAGATACTCTGGGGATATACTCTGACCCCTAGATACTCTGGGGATATACTCTGACCCCTAGATACTCTGGGGATATACTCTGACCCCTAGATACTCTGGGGATATACTCTGACCCCTAGATACTCTGGGGTTATACTCTGACCCCTAGATACTCTGACCCCTAGATACTCTGAGGATATACTCTGACCCCTAGATACTCTGACCCCTAGATACACTGGGGATATACTCTGACCCCTAGATACTCTGACCCCTAGATACACTGGGGATATACTCTGACCCCTAGATACTCTGGGGATATACTCTGACCCCTAGATACTCTGGGGATATACTCTGACCCCTAGATACTCTGGGGATATACTCTGACCCCTAGATACTCTGGGGATATACTCTGACCCCTAGATACTCTGGGGATATACTCTGACCCCTAGATACTCTGACCCCTAGATACACTGAGGATATACTCTGACCCCTAGATACTCTGACCCCTAGATACTCTGACCCCTAGATACACTGGGGAGATACTCTGACCCCTAGATACTCTGGGGATATACTCTGAACCCTAGATACTCTGGGGATATACTCTGACCCCTAGATACTCTGGGGTTATACTCTGACCCCTAGATACTCTGACCCCTAGATACTCTGAGGATATACTCTGACCCCTAGATACTCTGGGGATATACTCTGACCCCTAGATACTCTGACCCCTAGATTCTCTGACCCCTAGATACTCTGACCCCTAGATACACTGAGGATATACTCTGACCCCTAGATACTCTGGGGATATACTCTGACCCCTAGATACTCTGGGGATATACTCTGACCCCTAGATACTCTGGGGATATACTCTGACCCCTAGATACTCTGGGGATATACTCTGACCCCTAGATACTCTGGGGATATACTCTGACCCCTAGATACTCTGGGGTTATACTCTGACCCCTAGATACTCTGACCCCTAGATACTCTGAGATATACTCTGACCCCTAGATACTCTGGGGATATACTCTGACCCCTAGATACTCTGACCCCTAGATACTCTGACCCCTAGATACTCTGACCCCTAGATACTCTGACCCCTAGATACACTGAGGATATACTCTGACCCCTAGATACTCTGGGGATATACTCTGACCCCTAGATACTCTGACCCCTAGATACTCTGACCCCTAGATACACTGAGGATATACTCTGACCCCTAGATACTCTGGGGATATACTCTGACCCCTAGATACTCTGACCCCTAGATACTCTGACCCCTAGATACACTGAGGATATACTCTGACCCCTAGATACTCTGGGGATATACTCTGACCCCTAGATACTCTGGGGATATACTCTGACCCCTAGATACTCTGGGGATATACTCTGACCCCTAGATACTCTGGGGATATACTCTGACCCCTAGATACTCTGGGGATATACTCTGACCCCTAGATACTCTGGGGTTATACTCTGACCCCTAGATACTCTGACCCCTAGATACTCTGAGGATATACTCTGACCCCTAGATACTCTGGGGATATACTCTGACCCCTAGATACTCTGACCCCTAGATACTCTGACCCCTAGATACTCTGACCCCTAGATACTCTGACCCCTAGATACACTGAGGATATACTCTGACCCCTAGATACTCTGGGGATATACTCTGACCCCTAGATACTCTGACCCCTAGATACTCTGACCCCTAGATACTCTGACCCCTAGATACCCTGACCCCTAGATACTCTGGGGATATACTCTGACCCCTAGATACTCTGGGGATATACTCTGACCCCTAGATACTCTGGGGATATACTCTGACCCCTAGATACTCTGGGGATATACTCTGACCCCTAGATACTCTGGGGATATACTCTGACCCCTAGATACTCTGGGGTTATACTCTGACCCCTAGATACTCTGACCCCTAGATACTCTGAGGATATACTCTGACCCCTAGATACTCTGACCCCTAGATACACTGGGGATATACTCTGACCCCTAGATACTCTGACCCCTAGATACACTGGGGATATACTCTGACCCCTAGATACTCTGGGGATATACTCTGACCCCTAGATACTCTGGAGATATACTCTGACCCCTAGATACTCTGGGGATATACTCTGACCCCTAGATACTCTGGGGATATACTCTGACCCCTAGATACTCTGGGGATATACTCTGACCCCTAGATACTCTGGGGATATACTCTGACCCCTAGATACTCTGACCCCTAGATACACTGAGGATATACTCTGACCCCTAGATACTCTGACCCCTAGATACTCTGACCCCTAGATACTCTGACCCCTAGATACACTGGGGAGATACTCTGACCCCTAGATACTCTGGGGATATACTCTGAACCCTAGATACTCTGGGGATATACTCTGACCCCTAGATACTCTGGGGTTATACTCTGACCCCTAGATACTCTGACCCCTAGATACTCTGAGGATATACTCTGACCCCTAGATACTCTGGGGATATACTCTGACCCCTAGATACTCTGACCCCTAGATTCTCTGACCCCTAGATACTCTGACCCCTAGATACACTGAGGATATACTCTGACCCCTAGATACTCTGGGGATATACTCTGACCCCTAGATACTCTGGGGATATACTCTGACCCCTAGATACTCTGGGGATATACTCTGACCCCTAGATACTCTGGGGATATACTCTGACCCCTAGATACTCTGGGGATATACTCTGACCCCTAGATACTCTGGGGTTATACTCTGACCCCTAGATACTCTGACCCCTAGATACTCTGAGGATATACTCTGACCCCTAGATACTCTGGGGATATACTCTGACCCCTAGATACTCTGACCCCTAGATACTCTGACCCCTAGATACTCTGACCCCTAGATACACTGAGGATATACTCTGACCCCTAGATACTCTGGGGATATACTCTGACCCCTAGATACTCTGACCCCTAGATACTCCGACCCCTAGATACTCTGACCCCTAGATACACTGAGGATATACTCTGACCCCTAGATACTCTGGGGATATACTCTGACCCCTAGATACTCTGGGGATATACTCTGACCCCTAGATACTCTGACCCCTAGATACTCTGGGGATATACTCTGACCCCTAGATACTCTGGGGATATACTCTGACCCCTAGATACTCTGAGGATATACTCTGACCCCTAGATACTCTGGGGATATACTCTGACCCCTAGATACTCTGGGGATATACTCTGACCCCTAGATACTCTGGGGATATACTCTGACCCCTAGATACTCTGGGGATATACTCTGACCCCTAGATACTCTGGGGTTATACTCTGACCCCTAGATACTCTGACCCCTAGATACTCTGAGGATATACTCTGACCCCTAGATACTCTGACCCCTAGATACACTGGGGATATACTCTGACCCCTAGATACTCTGACCCCTAGATACACTGGGGATATACTCTGACCCCTAGATACTCTGGGGATATACTCTGACCCCTAGATACTCTGGGGATATACTCTGACCCCTAGATACTCTGGGGATATACTCTGACCCCTAGATACTCTGGGGATATACTCTGACCCCTAGATACTCTGGGGATATACTCTGACCCCTAGATACTCTGGGGATATACTCTGACCCCTAGATACTCTGACCCCTAGATACACTGAGGATATACTCTGACCCCTAGATACTCTGACCCCTAGATACTCTGACCCCTAGATACACTGGGGAGATACTCTGACCCCTAGATACACTGAGGATATACTCTGACCCCTAGATACTCTGACCCCTAGATACTCTGACCCCTAGATACTCTGACCCCTAGATACTCTGGGGATATACTCTGACCCCTAGATACACTGGGGAGATACTCTGACCCCTAGATACTCTGACCCCTAGATACTCTGACCCCTAGATACTCTGGGGATATACTCTGACCCCTAGATACTCTGACCCCTAGATACTCTGACCCCTAGATACTCTGGGGATATACTCTGACCCCTAGATACTCTGACCCCTAGATACTCTGACCCCTAGATACTCTGACCCCTAGATACTCTGACCCCTAGATACTCTGGGGATATACTCTGACCCCTAGATACTTTGGGGATATACTCTGACCCCTAGATACTCTGGGGTTATACTCTGACCCCTAGATACTCTGACCCCTAGATACTCTGAGGATATACTCTGACCCCTAGATACTCTGACCCCTAGATACACTGGGGATATACTCTGACCCCTAGATACTCTGACCCCTAGATACACTGGGGATATACTCTGACCCCTAGATACTCTGGGGATATACTCTGACCCCTAGATACTCTGGGGATATACTCTGACCCCTAGATACTCTGGGGATATACTCTGACCCCTAGATACTCTGGGGATATACTCTGACCCCTAGATACTCTGGGGATATACTCTGACCCCTAGATACTCTGGGGTTATACTCTGACCCCTAGATACTCTGACCCCTAGATACTCTGAGGATATACTCTGACCCCTAGATACTCTGACCCCTAGATACACTGGGGATATACTCTGACCCCTAGATACTCTGACCCCTAGATACACTGGGGATATACTCTGACCCCTAGATACTCTGGGGATATACTCTGACCCCTAGATACTCTGGAGATATACTCTGACCCCTAGATACTCTGGGGATATACTCTGACCCCTAGATACTCTGGGGATATACTCTGACCCCTAGATACTCTGGGGATATACTCTGACCCCTAGATACTCTGGGGATATACTCTGACCCCTAGATACTCTGACCCCTAGATACACTGAGGATATACTCTGACCCCTAGATACTCTGACCCCTAGATACTCTGACCCCTAGATACTCTGACCCCTAGATACACTGGGGAGATACTCTGACCCCTAGATACTCTGGGGATATACTCTGAACCCTAGATACTCTGGGGATATACTCTGACCCCTAGATACTCTGGGGTTATACTCTGACCCCTAGATACTCTGACCCCTAGATACTCTGAGGATATACTCTGACCCCTAGATACTCTGGGGATATACTCTGACCCCTAGATACTCTGACCCCTAGATTCTCTGACCCCTAGATACTCTGACCCCTAGATACACTGAGGATATACTCTGACCCCTAGATACTCTGGGGATATACTCTGACCCCTAGATACTCTGGGGATATACTCTGACCCCTAGATACTCTGGGGATATACTCTGACCCCTAGATACTCTGGGGATATACTCTGACCCCTAGATACTCTGGGGATATACTCTGACCCCTAGATACTCTGGGGTTATACTCTGACCCCTAGATACTCTGACCCCTAGATACTCTGAGGATATACTCTGACCCCTAGATACTCTGGGGATATACTCTGACCCCTAGATACTCTGACCCCTAGATACTCTGACCCCTAGATACTCTGACCCCTAGATACTCTGACCCCTAGATACACTGAGGATATACTCTGACCCCTAGATACTCTGGGGATATACTCTGACCCCTAGATACTCTGACCCCTAGATACTCCGACCCCTAGATACTCTGACCCCTAGATACACTGAGGATATACTCTGACCCCTAGATACTCTGGGGATATACTCTGACCCCTAGATACTCTGGGGATATACTCTGACCCCTAGATACTCTGACCCCTAGATACTCTGGGGATATACTCTGACCCCTAGATACTCTGGGGATATACTCTGACCCCTAGATACTCTGAGGATATACTCTGACCCCTAGATACTCTGGGGATATACTCTGACCCCTAGATACTCTGGGGATATACTCTGACCCCTAGATACTCTGGGGATATACTCTGACCCCTAGATACTCTGGGGATATACTCTGACCCCTAGATACTCTGGGGTTATACTCTGACCCCTAGATACTCTGACCCCTAGATACTCTGAGGATATACTCTGACCCCTAGATACTCTGACCCCTAGATACACTGGGGATATACTCTGACCCCTAGATACTCTGACCCCTAGATACACTGGGGATATACTCTGACCCCTAGATACTCTGGGGATATACTCTGACCCCTAGATACTCTGGGGATATACTCTGACCCCTAGATACTCTGGGGATATACTCTGACCCCTAGATACTCTGGGGATATACTCTGACCCCTAGATACTCTGGGGATATACTCTGACCCCTAGATACTCTGGGGATATACTCTGACCCCTAGATACTCTGACCCCTAGATACACTGAGGATATACTCTGACCCCTAGATACTCTGACCCCTAGATACTCTGACCCCTAGATACACTGGGGAGATACTCTGACCCCTAGATACACTGAGGATATACTCTGACCCCTAGATACTCTGACCCCTAGATACTCTGACCCCTAGATACTCTGACCCCTAGATACTCTGGGGATATACTCTGACCCCTAGATACACTGGGGAGATACTCTGACCCCTAGATACTCTGACCCCTAGATACTCTGACCCCTAGATACTCTGGGGATATACTCTGACCCCTAGATACTCTGACCCCTAGATACTCTGACCCCTAGATACTCTGGGGATATACTCTGACCCCTAGATACTCTGACCCCTAGATACTCTGACCCCTAGATACTCTGACCCCTAGATACTCTGACCCCTAGATACTCTGGGGATATACTCTGACCCCTAGATACTTTGGGGATATACTCTGACCCCTAGATACTCTGGGGTTATACTCTGACCCCTAGATACTCTGACCCCTAGATACTCTGAGGATATACTCTGACCCCTAGATACTCTGACCCCTAGATACACTGGGGATATACTCTGACCCCTAGATACTCTGACCCCTAGATACACTGGGGATATACTCTGACCCCTAGATACTCTGGGGATATACTCTGACCCCTAGATACTCTGGGGATATACTCTGACCCCTAGATACTCTGGGGATATACTCTGACCCCTAGATACTCTGGGGATATACTCTGACCCCTAGATACTCTGGGGATATACTCTGACCCCTAGATACTCTGGGGATATACTCTGACCCCTAGATACTCTGACCCCTAGATACACTGAGGATATACTCTGACCCCTAGATACTCTGACCCCTAGATACTCTGACCCCTAGATACTCTGACCCCTAGATACACTGGGGAGATACTCTGACCCCTAGATACTCTGGGGATATACTCTGAACCCTAGATACTCTGGGGATATACTCTGACCCCTAGATACTCTGGGGTTATACTCTGACCCCTAGATACTCTGACCCCTAGATACTCTGAGGATATACTCTGACCCCTAGATACTCTGGGGATATACTCTGACCCCTAGATACTCTGACCCCTAGATACTCTGACCCCTAGATTCTCTGACCCCTAGATACTCTGACCCCTAGATACACTGAGGATATACTCTGACCCCTAGATACTCTGGGGATATACTCTGACCCCTAGATACTCTGGGGATATACTCTGACCCCTAGATACTCTGGGGATATACTCTGACCCCTAGATACTCTGGGGATATACTCTGACCCCTAGATACTCTGGGGATATACTCTGACCCCTAGATACTCTGGGGTTATACTCTGACCCCTAGATACTCTGACCCCTAGATACTCTGAGATATACTCTGACCCCTAGATACTCTGGGGATATACTCTGACCCCTAGATACTCTGACCCCTAGATACTCTGACCCCTAGATACTCTGACCCCTAGATACTCTGACCCCTAGATACACTGAGGATATACTCTGACCCCTAGATACTCTGGGGATATACTCTGACCCCTAGATACTCTGACCCCTAGATACTCTGACCCCTAGATACACTGAGGATATACTCTGACCCCTAGATACTCTGGGGATATACTCTGACCCCTAGATACTCTGGGGATATACTCTGACCCCTAGATACTCTGGGGATATACTCTGACCCCTAGATACTCTGGGGATATACTCTGACCCCTAGATACTCTGGGGATATACTCTGACCCCTAGATACTCTGGGGTTATACTCTGACCCCTAGATACTCTGACCCCTAGATACTCTGAGGATATACTCTGACCCCTAGATACTCTGGGGATATACTCTGACCCCTAGATACTCTGACCCCTAGATACTCTGACCCCTAGATACTCTGACCCCTAGATACACTGAGGATATACTCTGACCCCTAGATACTCTGGGGATATACTCTGACCCCTAGATACTTTGGGGATATACTCTGACCCCTAGATACTCTGGGGTTATACTCTGACCCCTAGATACTCTGACCCCTAGATACTCTGAGGATATACTCTGACCCCTAGATACTCTGACCCCTAGATACACTGGGGATATACTCTGACCCCTAGATACTCTGACCCCTAGATACACTGGGGATATACTCTGACCCCTAGATACTCTGGGGATATACTCTGACCCCTAGATACTCTGGGGATATACTCTGACCCCTAGATACTCTGGGGATATACTCTGACCCCTAGATACTCTGGGGATATACTCTGACCCCTAGATACTCTGGGGATATACTCTGACCCCTAGATACTCTGGGGATATACTCTGACCCCTAGATACTCTGACCCCTAGATACACTGAGGATATACTCTGACCCCTAGATACTCTGACCCCTAGATACTCTGACCCCTAGATACTCTGACCCCTAGATACACTGGGGAGATACTCTGACCCCTAGATACTCTGGGGATATACTCTGAACCCTAGATACTCTGGGGATATACTCTGACCCCTAGATACTCTGGGGTTATACTCTGACCCCTAGATACTCTGACCCCTAGATACTCTGAGGATATACTCTGACCCCTAGATACTCTGGGGATATACTCTGACCCCTAGATACTCTGACCCCTAGATTCTCTGACCCCTAGATACTCTGACCCCTAGATACACTGAGGATATACTCTGACCCCTAGATACTCTGGGGATATACTCTGACCCCTAGATACTCTGGGGATATACTCTGACCCCTAGATACTCTGGGGATATACTCTGACCCCTAGATACTCTGGGGATATACTCTGACCCCTAGATACTCTGGGGATATACTCTGACCCCTAGATACTCTGGGGTTATACTCTGACCCCTAGATACTCTGACCCCTAGATACTCTGAGATATACTCTGACCCCTAGATACTCTGGGGATATACTCTGACCCCTAGATACTCTGACCCCTAGATACTCTGACCCCTAGATACTCTGACCCCTAGATACTCTGACCCCTAGATACACTGAGGATATACTCTGACCCCTAGATACTCTGGGGATATACTCTGACCCCTAGATACTCTGACCCCTAGATACTCTGACCCCTAGATACACTGAGGATATACTCTGACCCCTAGATACTCTGGGGATATACTCTGACCCCTAGATACTCTGGGGATATACTCTGACCCCTAGATACTCTGGGGATATACTCTGACCCCTAGATACTCTGGGGATATACTCTGACCCCTAGATACTCTGGGGATATACTCTGACCCCTAGATACTCTGGGGTTATACTCTGACCCCTAGATACTCTGACCCCTAGATACTCTGAGGATATACTCTGACCCCTAGATACTCTGGGGATATACTCTGACCCCTAGATACTCTGACCCCTAGATACTCTGACCCCTAGATACACTGAGGATATACTCTGACCCCTAGATACTCTGGGGATATACTCTGACCCCTAGATACTCTGACCCCTATATACTCTGACCCCTAGATACTCTGATCCCTAGATACTCTGACCCCTAGATACACTGAGGATATACTCTGACCCCTAGATACTCTGGGGATATACTCTGACCCCTAGATACTCTGGGGATATACTCTGACCCCTAGATACTCTGGGGATATACTCTGACCCCTAGATACTCTGACCCCTAGATACTCTGACCCCTAGATACTCTGACCCCTAGATACTCTGACCCCTAGATACACTGAGGATATACTCTGACCCCTAGATACTCTGGGGATATACTCTGACCCCTAGATACTCTGACCCCTAGATACTCTGACCCCTAGATACACTGAGGATATACTCTGACCCCTAGATACTCTGGGGATATACTCTGACCCCTAGATACTCTGGGGATATACTCTGACCCCTAGATACTCTGGGGATATACTCTGACCCCTAGATACTCTGGGGATATATTCTGACCCCTAGATACTCTGGGGATATACTCTGACCCCTAGATACTCTGGGGTTATACTCTGACCCCTAGATACTCTGACCCCTAGATACTCTGAGGATATACTCTGACCCCTAGATACTCTGGGGATATACTCTGACCCCTAGATACTCTGACCCCTAGATACTCTGACCCCTAGATACTCTGACCCCTAGATACACTGAGGATATACTCTGACCCCTAGATACTCTGGGGATATACTCTGACCCCTAGATACTCTGACCCCTAGATACTCTGACCCCTAGATACTCTGATCCCTAGATACTCTGACCCCTAGATACACTGAGGATATACTCTGACCCCTAGATACTCTGGGGATATACTCTGACCCCTAGATACTCTGGGGATATACTCTGACCCCTAGATACTCTGGGGATATACTCTGACCCCTAGATACTCTGGGGATATACTCTGACCCCTAGATACTCTGAGGATATACTCTGACCCCTAGATACTCTGGGGATATACTCTGACCCCTAGATAGTCTGGGGATATACTCTGACCCCTAGATACTCTGGGGATATACTCTGACCCCTAGATACTCTGGGGATATACTCTGACCCCTAGATACTCTGGGGTTATACTCTGACCCCTAGATACTCTGACCCCTAGATACTCTGAGGATATACTCTGACCCCCTAGATACTCTGACCCCTAGATACACTGGGGATATACTCTGACCCCTAGATACTCTGACCCCTAGATACACTGGGGATATACTCTGACCCCTAGATACTCTGGGGATATACTCTGACCCCTAGATACTCTGGGGATATACTCTGACCCCTAGATACTCTGGGGATATACTCTGACCCCTAGATACTCTGGGGATATACTCTGACCCCTAGATACTCTGGGGATATACTCTGACCCCTAGATACTCTGGGGATATACTCTGACCCCTAGATACTCTGACCCCTAGATACACTGAGGATATACTCTGACCCCTAGATACTCTGGGGATATACTCTGACCCCTAGATACTCTGGGGATATACTCTGACCCCTAGATACTCTGACCCCTAGATACACTGGGGAGATACTCTGACCCCTAGATACTCTGGGGATATACTCTGAACCCTAGATACTCTGGGGATATACTCTGACCCTAGATACTCTGGGGTTATACTCTGACCCCTAGATACTCTGACCCCTAGATACTCTGAGGATATACTCTGACCCCTAGATACTCTGGGGATATACTCTGACCCCTAGATACTCTGACCCCTAGATTCTCTGACCCCTAGATACTCTGACCCCTAGATACACTGAGGATATACTCTGACCCCTAGATACTCTGGGGATATACTCTGACCCCTAGATACTCTGGGGATATACTCTGACCCCTAGATACTCTGGGGATATACTCTGACCCCTAGATACTCTGGGGATATACTCTGACCCCTAGATACTCTGGGGATATACTCTGACCCCTAGATACTCTGGGGTTATACTCTGACCCCTAGATACTCTGACCCCTAGATACTCTGAGATATACTCTGACCCCTAGATACTCTGGGGATATACTCTGACCCCTAGATACTCTGACCCCTAGATACTCTGACCCCTAGATACTCTGACCCCTAGATACTCTGACCCCTAGATACACTGAGGATATACTCTGACCCCTAGATACTCTGGGGATATACTCTGACCCCTAGATACTCTGACCCCTAGATACTCTGACCCCTAGATACTCTGACCCCTAGATACACTGAGGATATACTCTGACCCCTAGATACTCTGGGGATATACTCTGACCCCTAGATACTCTGGGGATATACTCTGACCCCTAGATACTCTGGGGATATACTCTGACCCCTAGATACTCTGAGGATATACTCTGACCCCTAGATACTCTGGGGATATACTCTGACCCCTAGATACTCTGGGGATATACTCTGACCCCTAGATACTCTGGGGATATACTCTGACCCCTAGATACTCTGGGGATATACTCTGACCCCTAGATACTCTGGGGTTATACTCTGACCCCTAGATACTCTGACCCCTAGATACTCTGAGGATATACTCTGACCCCTAGATACTCTGACCCCTAGATACACTGGGGATATACTCTGACCCCTAGATACTCTGACCCCTAGATACACTGGGGATATACTCTGACCCCTAGATACTCTGGGGATATACTCTGACCCCTAGATACTCTGGGGATATACTCTGACCCCTAGATACTCTGGGGATATACTCTGACCCCTAGATACTCTGGGGATATACTCTGACCCCTAGATACTCTGGGGATATACTCTGACCCCTAGATACTCTGGGGATATACTCTGACCCCTAGATACTCTGACCCCTAGATACACTGAGGATATACTCTGACCCCTAGATACTCTGACCCCTAGATACTCTGACCCCTAGATACACTGGGGAGATACTCTGACCCCTAGATACACTGAGGATATACTCTGACCCCTAGATACTCTGACCCCTAGATACTCTGACCCCTAGATACTCTGACCCCTAGATACTCTGACCCCTAGATACTCTGGGGATATACTCTGACCCCTAGATACACTGGGGAGATACTCTGACCCCTAGATACTCTGACCCCTAGATACTCTGACCCCTAGATACTCTGGGGATATACTCTGACCCCTAGATACTCTGACCCCTAGATACTCTGACCCCTAGATACTCTGACCCCTAGATACTCTGGGGATATACTCTGACCCCTAGATACTCTGACCCCTAGATACTCTGACCCCTAGATACTCTGACCCCTAGATACTCTGACCCCTAGATACTCTGACCCCTAGATACTCTGGGGATATACTCTGACCCCTAGATACTCTGACCCCTAGATACTCTGACCCCTAGATACTCTGACCCCTAGATACTCTGACCCCTAGATACTCTGACCCCTAGATACTCTGACCCCTGGATACTCTGAGATATACTCTGACCCCTAGATACTCTGGGGATATACTCTGACCCCTAGATACTCTGACCCCTAGATACTCTGAGATATACTCTGACCCCTAGATACTCTGGGGATATACTCTGACCCCTAGATACTCTGACCCCTAGATACTCTGACCCCTAGATACTCTGACCCCTAGATACTCTGACCCCTAGATACACTGAGGATATACTCTGACCCCTAGATACTCTGGGGATATACTCTGACCCCTAGATACTCTGACCCCTAGATACTCTGACCCCTAGATACACTGAGGATATACTCTGACCCCTAGATACTCTGGGGATATACTCTGACCCCTAGATACTCTGGGGATATACTCTGACCCCTAGATACTCTGGGGATATACTCTGACCCCTAGATACTCTGGGGATATACTCTGACCCCTAGATACTCTGGGGATATACTCTGACCCCTAGATACTCTGGGGTTATACTCTGACCCCTAGATACTCTGACCCCTAGATACTCTGAGGATATACTCTGACCCCTAGATACTCTGGGGATATACTCTGACCCCTAGATACTCTGACCCCTAGATACTCTGACCCCTAGATACACTGAGGATATACTCTGACCCCTAGATACTCTGGGGATATACTCTGACCCCTAGATACTCTGACCCCTATATACTCTGACCCCTAGATACTCTGATCCCTAGATACTCTGACCCCTAGATACACTGAGGATATACTCTGACCCCTAGATACTCTGGGGATATACTCTGACCCCTAGATACTCTGGGGATATACTCTGACCCCTAGATACTCTGGGGATATACTCTGACCCCTAGATACTCTGACCCCTAGATACTCTGACCCCTAGATACTCTGACCCCTAGATACTCTGACCCCTAGATACACTGAGGATATACTCTGACCCCTAGATACTCTGGGGATATACTCTGACCCCTAGATACTCTGACCCCTAGATACTCTGACCCCTAGATACACTGAGGATATACTCTGACCCCTAGATACTCTGGGGATATACTCTGACCCCTAGATACTCTGGGGATATACTCTGACCCCTAGATACTCTGGGGATATACTCTGACCCCTAGATACTCTGGGGATATATTCTGACCCCTAGATACTCTGGGGATATACTCTGACCCCTAGATACTCTGGGGTTATACTCTGACCCCTAGATACTCTGACCCCTAGATACTCTGAGGATATACTCTGACCCCTAGATACTCTGGGGATATACTCTGACCCCTAGATACTCTGACCCCTAGATACTCTGACCCCTAGATACTCTGACCCCTAGATACACTGAGGATATACTCTGACCCCTAGATACTCTGGGGATATACTCTGACCCCTAGATACTCTGACCCCTAGATACTCTGACCCCTAGATACTCTGATCCCTAGATACTCTGACCCCTAGATACACTGAGGATATACTCTGACCCCTAGATACTCTGGGGATATACTCTGACCCCTAGATACTCTGGGGATATACTCTGACCCCTAGATACTCTGGGGATATACTCTGACCCCTAGATACTCTGGGGATATACTCTGACCCCTAGATACTCTGAGGATATACTCTGACCCCTAGATACTCTGGGGATATACTCTGACCCCTAGATAGTCTGGGGATATACTCTGACCCCTAGATACTCTGGGGATATACTCTGACCCCTAGATACTCTGGGGATATACTCTGACCCCTAGATACTCTGGGGTTATACTCTGACCCCTAGATACTCTGACCCCTAGATACTCTGAGGATATACTCTGACCCCCTAGATACTCTGACCCCTAGATACACTGGGGATATACTCTGACCCCTAGATACTCTGACCCCTAGATACTCTGAGGATATACTCTGACCCCTAGATACTCTGGGGATATACTCTGACCCCTAGATACTCTGACCCCTAGATACTCTGACCCCTAGATACACTGAGGATATACTCTGACCCCTAGATACTCTGGGGATATACTCTGACCCCTAGATACTCTGACCCCTATATACTCTGACCCCTAGATACTCTGATCCCTAGATACTCTGACCCCTAGATACACTGAGGATATACTCTGACCCCTAGATACTCTGGGGATATACTCTGACCCCTAGATACTCTGGGGATATACTCTGACCCCTAGATACTCTGGGGATATACTCTGACCCCTAGATACTCTGACCCCTAGATACTCTGACCCCTAGATACTCTGACCCCTAGATACTCTGACCCCTAGATACACTGAGGATATACTCTGACCCCTAGATACTCTGGGGATATACTCTGACCCCTAGATACTCTGACCCCTAGATACTCTGACCCCTAGATACACTGAGGATATACTCTGACCCCTAGATACTCTGGGGATATACTCTGACCCCTAGATACTCTGGGGATATACTCTGACCCCTAGATACTCTGGGGATATACTCTGACCCCTAGATACTCTGGGGATATATTCTGACCCCTAGATACTCTGGGGATATACTCTGACCCCTAGATACTCTGGGGTTATACTCTGACCCCTAGATACTCTGACCCCTAGATACTCTGAGGATATACTCTGACCCCTAGATACTCTGGGGATATACTCTGACCCCTAGATACTCTGACCCCTAGATACTCTGACCCCTAGATACTCTGACCCCTAGATACACTGAGGATATACTCTGACCCCTAGATACTCTGGGGATATACTCTGACCCCTAGATACTCTGACCCCTAGATACTCTGACCCCTAGATACTCTGATCCCTAGATACTCTGACCCCTAGATACACTGAGGATATACTCTGACCCCTAGATACTCTGGGGATATACTCTGACCCCTAGATACTCTGGGGATATACTCTGACCCCTAGATACTCTGGGGATATACTCTGACCCCTAGATACTCTGGGGATATACTCTGACCCCTAGATACTCTGAGGATATACTCTGACCCCTAGATACTCTGGGGATATACTCTGACCCCTAGATAGTCTGGGGATATACTCTGACCCCTAGATACTCTGGGGATATACTCTGACCCCTAGATACTCTGGGGATATACTCTGACCCCTAGATACTCTGGGGTTATACTCTGACCCCTAGATACTCTGACCCCTAGATACTCTGAGGATATACTCTGACCCCCTAGATACTCTGACCCCTAGATACACTGGGGATATACTCTGACCCCTAGATACTCTGACCCCTAGATACACTGGGGATATACTCTGACCCCTAGATACTCTGGGGATATACTCTGACCCCTAGATACTCTGGGGATATACTCTGACCCCTAGATACTCTGGGGATATACTCTGACCCCTAGATACTCTGGGGATATACTCTGACCCCTAGATACTCTGGGGATATACTCTGACCCCTAGATACTCTGGGGATATACTCTGACCCCTAGATACTCTGACCCCTAGATACACTGAGGATATACTCTGACCCCTAGATACTCTGGGGATATACTCTGACCCCTAGATACTCTGGGGATATACTCTGACCCCTAGATACTCTGACCCCTAGATACACTGGGGAGATACTCTGACCCCTAGATACTCTGGGGATATACTCTGAACCCTAGATACTCTGGGGATATACTCTGACCCCTAGATACTCTGGGGTTATACTCTGACCCCTAGATACTCTGACCCCTAGATACTCTGAGGATATACTCTGACCCCTAGATACTCTGGGGATATACTCTGACCCCTAGATACTCTGACCCCTAGATTCTCTGACCCCTAGATACTCTGACCCCTAGATACACTGAGGATATACTCTGACCCCTAGATACTCTGGGGATATACTCTGACCCCTAGATACTCTGGGGATATACTCTGACCCCTAGATACTCTGGGGATATACTCTGACCCCTAGATACTCTGGGGATATACTCTGACCCCTAGATACTCTGGGGATATACTCTGACCCCTAGATACTCTGGGGTTATACTCTGACCCCTAGATACTCTGACCCCTAGATACTCTGAGATATACTCTGACCCCTAGATACTCTGGGGATATACTCTGACCCCTAGATACTCTGACCCCTAGATACTCTGACCCCTAGATACTCTGACCCCTAGATACTCTGACCCCTAGATACACTGAGGATATACTCTGACCCCTAGATACTCTGGGGATATACTCTGACCCCTAGATACTCTGACCCCTAGATACTCTGACCCCTAGATACTCTGACCCCTAGATACACTGAGGATATACTCTGACCCCTAGATACTCTGGGGATATACTCTGACCCCTAGATACTCTGGGGATATACTCTGACCCCTAGATACTCTGGGGATATACTCTGACCCCTAGATACTCTGAGGATATACTCTGACCCCTAGATACTCTGGGGATATACTCTGACCCCTAGATACTCTGGGGATATACTCTGACCCCTAGATACTCTGGGGATATACTCTGACCCCTAGATACTCTGGGGATATACTCTGACCCCTAGATACTCTGGGGTTATACTCTGACCCCTAGATACTCTGACCCCTAGATACTCTGAGGATATACTCTGACCCCTAGATACTCTGACCCCTAGATACACTGGGGATATACTCTGACCCCTAGATACTCTGACCCCTAGATACACTGGGGATATACTCTGACCCCTAGATACTCTGGGGATATACTCTGACCCCTAGATACTCTGGGGATATACTCTGACCCCTAGATACTCTGGGGATATACTCTGACCCCTAGATACTCTGGGGATATACTCTGACCCCTAGATACTCTGGGGATATACTCTGACCCCTAGATACTCTGGGGATATACTCTGACCCCTAGATACTCTGACCCCTAGATACACTGAGGATATACTCTGACCCCTAGATACTCTGACCCCTAGATACTCTGACCCCTAGATACACTGGGGAGATACTCTGACCCCTAGATACACTGAGGATATACTCTGACCCCTAGATACTCTGACCCCTAGATACTCTGACCCCTAGATACTCTGACCCCTAGATACTCTGACCCCTAGATACTCTGGGGATATACTCTGACCCCTAGATACACTGGGGAGATACTCTGACCCCTAGATACTCTGACCCCTAGATACTCTGACCCCTAGATACTCTGGGGATATACTCTGACCCCTAGATACTCTGACCCCTAGATACTCTGACCCCTAGATACTCTGACCCCTAGATACTCTGGGGATATACTCTGACCCCTAGATACTCTGACCCCTAGATACTCTGACCCCTAGATACTCTGACCCCTAGATACTCTGACCCCTAGATACTCTGACCCCTAGATACTCTGACCCCTAGATACTCTGGGGATATACTCTGACCCCTAGATACTCTGACCCCTAGATACTCTGACCCCTAGATACTCTGACCCCTAGATACTCTGACCCCTAGATACTCTGACCCCTAGATACTCTGACCCCTGGATACTCTGACCCCTGGATACTCTGACCCCTGGATACTCTGACCCCTAGATACTCTGACCCCTAGATACTCTGACCCCTAGATACTCTGACCCCTAGATACTCTGACCCCTAGATACTCTGACCCCTAGATACTCTGACCCCTAGATACTCTGACCCCTAGATACTCTGGGGATATACTCTGACCCCTAGATACTCTGACCCCTAGATACTCTGACCCCTAGATACTCTGACCCCTAGATACTCTGACCCCTAGATACTCTGTATATACAGTACTAGTCAGAAGTTTGGACACCTAGTGATTCCAGGGTTTTTCTTTATTTTTACTATTTTCTACATTGTAGAATAATACATCACAACTATGAAATAACACATATGGAATCATGTAGTAAGCACAAAAGTGTTAAACAAATAAAAATATATTTTAGATTCTTCAAAATAGCCACGCTTTGCCTTGATGACAGCTTTGCACCCGCTTGGCATTCTCTCAACCAGCTTCACCTGGAATGCTTTTCCAACAGTCTTGAAGGAGTTCACACATTTGCTGATTACTTGTTGGCTGTTTTTCCTTCACTCTGCCGTCCAACTCATACCAAACCATCTCAATTGTGTTGAGGTCGGGGTGACTCTGGAGGCCAGGTCATCTGATGCAGCACTCCATCACTCTCCTTGGTCAAATGGCCCTTACACAGCCTGGAGGTGTGTTGGGTCATTGTCCTGTTGAAAAACAGAGGATAGTCCCATTACGCGCAAACCAGAAGTCTGCCTTGAATTCTAAATATATAATTGACAGTGTCACAAGCAAAGCACCCCCACATCATCACACCTCCTCCTCCATGCTTCGCGGTGGGAACCACACAGGCAGAGATCATCCAATCACCTACTCTGTGTCTCACAAACATTGCAGATTTGGACTCATCAGACCAAAGGACAGATTTCCACCGGTCTAATGTTCATTGCTCGTGTTTCTTGGCCCAATCAAGTCTCTTCTTCTTATTGGTGTCCTTTAGTAGTGGTTTCTTTGCAGCAATTCAACCATGAAGGCCTGATTCACACTGTCTCCTCTGAACAGTTGATGTTGAGATGTGTCTGTTACTTGAACTCTGTGAAGCATTTATTTGGGCTGCAATCTGAGGCTGGTAACTAATGAATTTATCCTCTGCAGCAGAGGGTCAGAGGGTCTCTGGGTCTTCCTTTCCTGTGGCCTCATGAGAGACAGTTTCATCACAGCGCTTGATGGTTGTTGCGACTGAACTTCCTGTTTGACTGACCTTCATGTCTTAAAGTAATGATGGACTGTCATTTCTCTTTACTTATTTGAGCTGTTCTTGCCATAACATGGACTTGGTCTTTTACCAAATAGGGCTATTTCCTGTATACCACCCCTACCTTGTCACAACACAACTGATTGGCTCAAACACATTAAGAAGGAAAGAAATTCCACAAATGAACTTTTAACAAGGCACACCTGTTAATTGAAATGCATTCCAGATGACTACCTCATGAAGCTGGTTGAGAGAATGCCAAGAATGTGCAAAGCTGTCAAGGCAAAGGGTGGCTACGTTGAAGAATCTCAAATATAAAATATATTTTGATTTGTTTAATACCGTTTTGGTTACTACATGATTCCATATTTACGTGTTTACTGACTGTGTGTTCAGGGCCCACCAGCAGTGTGTTTACTGACTGTGTGTGTTCAGGGCCCACCAGGAGTGTGTTTACTGACTGTGTGTGTGTGTGTGTTCAGGGCCCACTAGGAGTGTGTTTACTGACTGTGTGTTCAGGGCCCACCAGGAGTGTGTTTACTGACTGTGTGTGTTCAGGGCCCACCAGCAGTGTGTTTACTGACTGTGTGTGTGTTCAGGGCCCACCAGGAGTGTGTTTACTGACTGTGTGTTCAGGGCCCACCAGGAGTGTGTTTACTGACTGTGTGTGTTCAGGGCCCACCAGGAGTGTGTTTACTGACTGTGTGTGTTCAGGGCCCACCAGGAGTGTGTTTACTGACTGTGTGTTCAGGGCCCACCTGCAGTGTGTTTACTGACTGTGTGTGTTCAGGGCCCACCAGGAGTGTGTTTACTGACTGTGTGTGTTCAGGGCCCACCAGCAGTGTGTTTACTGACTGTGTGTGTGTGTTCAGGGCCCACCAGCAGTGTGTTTACTGACTGTGTGTTCAGGGCCCACCAGGAGTGTGTTTACTGACTGTGTGTGTTCAGGGCCCACCAGCAGTGTGTTTACTGACTGTGTGTGTGTGTGTTCAGGGCCCACCAGCAGTGTGTTTACTGACTGTGTGTGTTCAGGGCCCACCAGCAGTGTGTTTACTGACTTTGTGTGTTCAGGGCCCACCAGGAGTGTGTTTACTGACTGTGTGTGTTCAGGGCCCACCAGCAGTGTGTTTACTGACTGTGTGTGTTCAGGGCCCACCAGCAGTGTGTTTACTGACTGTGTGTGTTCAGGGCTCACCAGCAGTGTGTTTACTGACTGTGTGTGTTCAGGGCCCACCAGGAGTGTGTTTACTGACTGTGTGTGTGTGTGTTCAGGGCCCACCAGGAGTGTGTGGAGGAGTGCTTCCTGCCCACCCTCCAGACCCTGCTGAATGCTCCGGCTACGTCTCCGTTGGCCGAGGTGGACGTCACCAACGTAGCAGAGCTGCTGGTGGAGCTGACACGGCCCAGCTCTCTCATAAAGCCTGGAGACACACAGGTAATATTTAATATACAGTGCCTTGCGAAAGTATTCGGCCCCCTTGAACTTTGCGACCTTTTGCCACATTTCAGGCTTCAAACATAAAGATATAAAACTGTATTTTTTTGTGAAGAATCAACAACAAGTGGGACACAATCATGAAGTGGAACGACATTTATTGGATATTTCAAACTTTTTTAACAAATCAAAAACTGAAAAATTGGGCGTGCAAAATTATTCAGCCCCTTTACTTTCAGTGCAGCAAACTCTCTCCAGAAGTTCATTGAGGATCTCTGAATGATCCAATGTTGACCTAAATGACTAATGATGATAAATACAATCCACCTGTGTGTAATCAAGTCTCTGTATAAATGCACCTGCACTGTGATAGTCTCAGAGGTCCGTTAAAAGCTAGATATACAGACCTCTAACACACAGGTAATATTTAATATAACATCTATATAATAGTGATGGGGGGTCCATAGTTGCATATCACAATATTATTTTGTTCCATTATATCGATACTTTCGATCTTGTAAAAAAATATATATATTTTTTTATTTTGCTAGGTAGCGTTAGCTAGCGCTATTCAGCTGTACCTAACTTGTCCTCCATCTTGTTTTTAAATAGTGAACATGTTTTCAGAGCTTGTTTTCTCTCTGCACCAGACACACAGTGAACAATATGTTTGGAACCTCGAATTTCAATAGAATCAATACATCTAGAATCACAATACATCTAGAATCACAATACATCTAGAATCACAATACATCTAGAATCACAATACATCTAGAATCACAATACATCTAGAATCACAATACATCTAGAATCACAATACATGGAGAATCACAATACATCTAGAATCACAATACATGGAGAATCACAATACATGGAGAATCACAATACATGTAGAATCACAATACATGTAGAATCACAATACATGTAGAATCACAATACATCTAGAATCATAATACATCTAGAATCACAATACATGGAGAATCACAATACATGGAGAATCACAATACATCTAGAATCACAATACATGGAGAATCACAATACATCTAGAATCACAATACATCTAGAATCACAATACATGGAGAATCACAATACATGTAGAATCACAATACATGTAGAATCACAATACATGGAGAATCACAATACATCTAGAATCACAATACATGTAGAATCACAATACATCTAGAATCACAATACATGGAGAATCACAATACATGGAGAATCACAATACATGGAGAATCACAATACATGGAGAATCACAATACATGTAGAATCACAATACATGTAGAATCACAATACATGGAGAATCACAATACATGGAGAATCACAATACATGGAGAATCACAATACATCTAGAATCACAATACATGGAGAATCACAATACATCTAGAATCACAATACATGGAGAATCACAATACATGGAGAATCACAATACATCTAGAATCACAATACATGGAGAATCACAATACATGGAGAATCACAATACATGGAGAATCACAATACATCTAGAATCACAATACATGGAGAATCACAATACATCTAGAATCACAATACATGGAGAATCACAATACATGGAGAATCACAATACATGGAGAATCACAATACATGGAGAATCACAATACATGGAGAATCACAATACATCTAGAATCACAATACATGGAGAATCACAATACATCTAGAATCACAATACATGTAGAATCACAATACATGGAGAATCACAATACATCTAGAATCACAATACATCTAGAATCACAATACATGGAGAATCACAATACATCATGGAGAATCACAATACATGGAGAATCACAATACATGTAGAATCACAATACATGGAGAATCACAATACATCTAGAATCACAATACATGGAGAATCACAATACATGGAGAATCACAATACATGGAGAATCACAATACATGGAGAATCACAATACATGGAGAATCACAATACATCTAGAATCACAATACATGGAGAATCACAATACATGGAGAATCACAATACATGGAGAATCACAATACATGGAGAATCACAATACATCTAGAATCACAATACATCTAGAATCACAATACATCTAGATTCATGAGAATCACAATACATGGAGAATCACAATACATCTAGAATCACAATACATGGAGAATCACAATACATCTAGAATCACAATACATCTAGAATCACAATACATCTAGAATCATGAGAATCACAATACATCTAGAATCACAATACATCTAGAATCATGAGAATCACAATACATCTAGAATCACAATACATGGAGAATCACAATACATGTAGAATCACATTACATGTAGAATCACATTACATCTAGAATCACAATACATCTAGAATCACAATACATCTAGAATCACAATACATCTAGAATCACAATACATCTAGAATCACAATACATCTAGAATCACAATACATGGAGAATCACAATACATGTAGAATCACAATACATGTAGAATCATGAGAATCACAATACATGTAGAATCACAATACATCTAGAATCACAATACATCTAGAATCATGAGAATCACAATACATCTAGTATCACAATACATCTAGAATCATGAGAATCACAATACATGGAGAATCACAATACATCTAGAATCACAATACATGGAGAATCACAATACATCTAGAATCACAATACATTTAGAATCATGAGAATCACAATACATCTAGAATCACAATACATCTAGAATCACAATACATGTAGAATCACAATACATCTAGAATCATGAGAATCACAATACATCTAGAATCACAATACATCTAGAATCATGAGAATCACAATACATGGAGAATCACAATACATCTAGAATCACAATACATGGAGAATCACAATACATCTAGAATCACAATACATCTAGAATCATGAGAATCACAATACATCTAGAATCCCAATACATCTAGAATCATGAGAATCACAATACATGGAGAATCACAATACATGGAGAATCACAATACATGTAGAATCACAATACATGTAGAATCACAATACATCTAGAATCACAATACATCTAGAATCACAATACATGTAGAATCATGAGAATCACAATACATGGAGAATCACAATACATGTAGAATCACAATACATGTAGAATCACAATACATGTAGAATCACAATACATGTAGAATCACAATACATCTAGAATCACAATACATCTAGAATCACAATACATCTAGAATCACAATACATCTAGAATCATGAGAATCACAATACATCTAGAATCACAATACATCTAGAATCACAATACATCTAGAATCATGAGAATCACAATACATGTAGAATCACAATACATGTAGAATCACAATACATGTAGAATCACAATACATGTAGAATCACAATACATCTAGAATCACAATACATGTAGAATCACAATACATGTAGAATCATGAGAATCACAATACATGTAGAATCATGAGAATCACAATACATGTAGAATCACAATACATGTAGAATCACAATACATCTAGAATCACAATACATGTAGAATCACAATACATCTAGAATCACAATACATGGAGAATCACAATACATGGAGAATCACAATACATGGAGAATCACAATACATGTAGAATCACAATACATGGAGAATCACAATACATGGAGAATCATAATACATGTAGAATCACAATACATGGAGAATCACAATACATCTAGAATCACAATACATGTAGAATCACAATACATCTAGAATCACAATACATCTAGAATCACAATACATCTAGAATCATGAGAATCACAATACATCTAGAATCACAATACATCTAGAATCACAATACATCTAGAATCATGAGAATCACAATACATGTAGAATCACAATACATGTAGAATCACAATACATGTAGAATCACAATACATGTAGAATCACAATACATCTAGAATCACAATACATGTAGAATCACAATACATGTAGAATCATGAGAATCACAATACATGTAGAATCATGAGAATCACAATACATGTAGAATCACAATACATGTAGAATCACAATACATCTAGAATCACAATACATCTAGAATCACAATACATCTAGAATCACAATACATGGAGAATCACAATACATGGAGAATCACAATACATGGAGAATCACAATACATGTAGAATCACAATACATGGAGAATCACAATACATCTAGAATCACAATACATGGAGAATCACAATACATCTAGAATCACAATACATTTAGAATCATGAGAATCACAATACATCTAGAATCACAATACATCTAGAATCACAATACATGTAGAATCACAATACATCTAGAATCATGAGAATCACAATACATCTAGAATCACAATACATCTAGAATCATGAGAATCACAATACATGGAGAATCACAATACATCTAGAATCACAATACATGGAGAATCACAATACATCTAGAATCACAATACATCTAGAATCATGAGAATCACAATACATCTAGAATCCCAATACATCTAGAATCATGAGAATCACAATACATGGAGAATCACAATACATGTAGAATCACAATACATGTAGAATCACAATACATCTAGAATCACAATACATCTAGAATCACAATACATGTAGAATCATGAGAATCACAATACATGTAGAATCACAATACATGTAGAATCACAATACATGTAGAATCACAATACATCTAGAATCACAATACATCTAGAATCACAATACATCTAGAATCACAATACATCTAGAATCACAATACATCTAGAATCACAATACATCTAGAATCATGAGAATCACAATACATCTAGAATCACAATACATCTAGAATCATGAGAATCACAATACATCTAGAATCACAATACATGTAGAATCACAATACATGTAGAATCATGAGAATCACAATACATGTAGAATCACAATACATGTAGAATCACAATACATCTAGAATCACAATACATCTAGAATCACAATACATCTAGATTCATGAGAATCACAATACATGGAGAATCACAATACATCTAGAATCACAATACATGGAGAATCACAATACATCTAGAATCACAATACATCTAGAATCACAATACATCTAGAATCATGAGAATCACAATACATCTAGAATCACAATACATCTAGAATCATGAGAATCACAATACATCTAGAATCACAATACATGTAGAATCACAATACATGTAGAATCACAATACATCTAGAATCACAATACATGTAGAATCACAATACATCTAGATTCATGAGAATCACAATACATGGAGAATCACAATACATCTAGAATCACAATACATGGAGAATCACAATACATCTAGAATCACAATACATCTAGAATCACAATACATCTAGAATCATGAGAATCACAATACATCTAGAATCACAATACATCTAGAATCATGAGAATCACAATACATCTAGAATCACAATACATGGAGAATCACAATACATGTAGAATCACATTACATGTAGAATCACATTACATCTAGAATCACAATACATCTAGAATCACAATACATCTAGAATCACAATACATCTAGAATCACAATACATCTAGAATCACAATACATGGAGAATCACAATACATGTAGAATCACAATACATGTAGAATCATGAGAATCACAATACATGTAGAATCACAATACATCTAGAATCACAATACATCTAGAATCATGAGAATCACAATACATCTAGTATCACAATACATCTAGAATCATGAGAATCACAATACATGGAGAATCACAATACATCTAGAATCACAATACATGGAGAATCACAATACATCTAGAATCACAATACATTTAGAATCATGAGAATCACAATACATCTAGAATCACAATACATGTAGAATCACAATACATCTAGAATCATGAGAATCACAATACATCTAGAATCATGAGAATCACAATACATGGAGAATCACAATACATCTAGAATCACAATACATGGAGAATCACAATACATCTAGAATCACAATACATCTAGAATCATGAGAATCACAATACATCTAGAATCCCAATACATCTAGAATCATGAGAATCACAATACATGGAGAATCACAATACATGTAGAATCACAATACATGTAGAATCACAATACATCTAGAATCACAATACATCTAGAATCACAATACATGTAGAATCATGAGAATCACAATACATGTAGAATCACAATACATGTAGAATCACAATACATCTAGAATCACAATACATCTAGAATCACAATACATCTAGAATCACAATACATCTAGAATCACAATACATCTAGAATCACAATACATCTAGAATCATGAGAATCACAATACATGTAGAATCACAATACATGTAGAATCACAATACATGTAGAATCACAATACATGTAGAATCACAATACATCTAGAATCACAATACATGTAGAATCACAATACATGTAGAATCATGAGAATCACAATACATGTAGAATCATGAGAATCACAATACATGTAGAATCACAATACATGGAGAATCACAATACTTGGAGAATCACAATACATGTAGAATCACAATACATCTAGAATCATGAGAATCACAATACATGTAGAATCACAATACATGTAGAATCACAATACATGTAGAATCACAATACATGTAGAATCACAATACATATAGAATCACAATACATGTAGAATCACAATACATGGAGAATCACAATACATCTAGAATCACAATACATCTAGAATCATGAGAATCACAATACATCTAGAATCACAATACATCTAGAATCATGAGAATCACAATACATCTAGAATCACAATACATGGAGAATCACAATACATGGAGAATCACAATACATGGAGAATCACAATACATGTAGAATCACAATACATGGAGAATCACAATACATCTAGAATCACAATACATGGAGAATCACAATACATCTAGAATCACAATACATGTAGAATCACAATACATGGAGAATCACAATACATCTAGAATCACAATACATCTAGAATCACAATACATGGAGAATCACAATACATCATGGAGAATCACAATACATCATGGAGAATCACAATACATGGAGAATCACAATACATCTAGAATCACAATACATGGAGAATCACAATACATCTAGAATCACAATACATGGAGAATCACAATACATCTAGAATCACAATACATCTAGAATCACAATACATCTAGAATCATGAGAATCACAATACATCTAGAATCACAATACATCTAGAATCATGAGAATCACAATACATCTAGAATCACAATACATGGAGAATCACAATACATGTAGAATCACATTACATGTAGAATCACATTACATCTAGAATCACAATACATCTAGAATCACAATACATCTAGAATCACAATACATCTAGAATCACAATACATCTAGAATCACAATACATCTAGAATCACAATACATGGAGAATCACAATACATGTAGAATCACAATACATGTAGAATCATGAGAATCACAATACATGTAGAATCACAATACATCTAGAATCACAATACATCTAGAATCATGAGAATCACAATACATCTAGTATCACAATACATCTAGAATCATGAGAATCACAATACATGGAGAATCACAATACATCTAGAATCACAATACATGGAGAATCACAATACATCTAGAATCACAATACATTTAGAATCATGAGAATCACAATACATCTAGAATCACAATACATCTAGAATCACAATACATGTAGAATCACAATACATCTAGAATCATGAGAATCACAATACATCTAGAATCACAATACATCTAGAATCATGAGAATCACAATACATGGAGAATCACAATACATCTAGAATCACAATACATGGAGAATCACAATACATCTAGAATCACAATACATCTAGAATCATGAGAATCACAATACATCTAGAATCCCAATACATCTAGAATCATGAGAATCACAATACATGGAGAATCACAATACATGTAGAATCACAATACATGTAGAATCACAATACATCTAGAATCACAATACATCTAGAATCACAATACATGTAGAATCATGAGAATCACAATACATGGAGAATCACAATACATGTAGAATCACAATACATGTAGAATCACAATACATGTAGAATCACAATACATCTAGAATCACAATACATCTAGAATCACAATACATCTAGAATCACAATACATCTAGAATCATGAGAATCACAATACATCTAGAATCACAATACATCTAGAATCACAATACATCTAGAATCTTGAGAATCACAATACATGTAGAATCACAATACATGTAGAATCACAATACATGTAGAATCACAATACATCTAGAATCACAATACATGTAGAATCACAATACATGTAGAATCATGAGAATCACAATACATGTAGAATCATGAGAATCACAATACATGTAGAATCACAATACATGTAGAATCACAATACATCTAGAATCACAATACATGTAGAATCACAATACATCTAGAATCACAATACATGGAGAATCACAATACATGGAGAATCACAATACATGGAGAATCACAATACATGTAGAATCACAATACATGGAGAATCACAATACATGGAGAATCATAATACATGTAGAATCACAATACATGGAGAATCACAATACATCTAGAATCACAATACATGTAGAATCACAATACATCTAGAATCACAATACATCTAGAATCACAATACATCTAGAATCATGAGAATCACAATACATCTAGAATCACAATACATCTAGAATCACAATACATCTAGAATCATGAGAATCACAATACATGTAGAATCACAATACATGTAGAATCACAATACATGTAGAATCACAATACATGTAGAATCACAATACATCTAGAATCACAATACATGTAGAATCACAATACATGTAGAATCATGAGAATCACAATACATGTAGAATCATGAGAATCACAATACATGTAGAATCACAATACATGTAGAATCACAATACATCTAGAATCACAATACATCTAGAATCACAATACATGTAGAATCACAATACATGGAGAATCACAATACATGGAGAATCACAATACATGGAGAATCACAATACATGTAGAATCACAATACATGGAGAATCACAATACATCTAGAATCACAATACATGGAGAATCACAATACATCTAGAATCACAATACATTTAGAATCATGAGAATCACAATACATCTAGAATCACAATACATCTAGAATCACAATACATGTAGAATCACAATACATCTAGAATCATGAGAATCACAATACATCTAGAATCACAATACATCTAGAATCATGAGAATCACAATACATGGAGAATCACAATACATCTAGAATCACAATACATGGAGAATCACAATACATCTAGAATCACAATACATCTAGAATCATGAGAATCACAATACATCTAGAATCCCAATACATCTAGAATCATGAGAATCACAATACATGGAGAATCACAATACATGTAGAATCACAATACATGTAGAATCACAATACATCTAGAATCACAATACATCTAGAATCACAATACATGTAGAATCATGAGAATCACAATACATGTAGAATCACAATACATGTAGAATCACAATACATGTAGAATCACAATACATCTAGAATCACAATACATCTAGAATCACAATACATCTAGAATCACAATACATCTAGAATCACAATACATCTAGAATCACAATACATCTAGAATCATGAGAATCACAATACATCTAGAATCACAATACATCTAGAATCACAATACATCTAGAATCATGAGAATCACAATACATCTAGAATCACAATACATGTAGAATCACAATACATGTAGAATCACAATACATCTAGAATCACAATACATGTAGAATCACAATACATCTAGATTCATGAGAATCACAATACATGGAGAATCACAATACATCTAGAATCACAATACATGGAGAATCACAATACATCTAGAATCACAATACATCTAGAATCACAATACATCTAGAATCATGAGAATCACAATACATCTAGAATCACAATACATCTAGAATCATGAGAATCACAATACATCTAGAATCACAATACATGTAGAATCACATTACATGTAGAATCACATTACATCTAGAATCACAATACATCTAGAATCACAATACATCTAGAATCACAATACATCTAGAATCACAATACATCTAGAATCACAATACATGGAGAATCACAATACATGTAGAATCACAATACATGTAGAATCATGAGAATCACAATACATGTAGAATCACAATACATCTAGAATCACAATACATCTAGAATCATGAGAATCACAATACATCTAGTATCACAATACATCTAGAATCATGAGAATCACAATACATGGAGAATCACAATACATCTAGAATCACAATACATGGAGAATCACAATACATCTAGAATCACAATACATTTAGAATCATGAGAATCACAATACATCTAGAATCACAATACATCTAGAATCACAATACATGTAGAATCACAATACATCTAGAATCATGAGAATCACAATACATCTAGAATCATGAGAATCACAATACATGGAGAATCACAATACATCTAGAATCACAATACATGGAGAATCACAATACATCTAGAATCACAATACATCTAGAATCATGAGAATCACAATACATCTAGAATCCCAATACATCTAGAATCATGAGAATCACAATACATGTAGAATCACAATACATGTAGAATCACAATACATCTAGAATCACAATACATCTAGAATCACAATACATGTAGAATCATGAGAATCACAATACATGTAGAATCACAATACATGTAGAATCACAATACATGTAGAATCACAATACATCTAGAATCACAATACATCTAGAATCACAATACATCTAGAATCACAATACATCTAGTATCATGAGAATCACAATACATCTAGAATCACAATACATCTAGAATCACAATACATCTAGAATCATGAGAATCACAATACATGTAGAATCACAATACATGTAGAATCACAATACATGTAGAATCACAATACATGTAGAATCACAATACATCTAGAATCACAATACATGTAGAATCACAATACATGTAGAATCATGAGAATCACAATACATGTAGAATCATGAGAATCACAATACATGTAGAATCACAATACATGGAGAATCACAATACTTGGAGAATCACAATACATGTAGAATCACAATACATCTAGAATCATGAGAATCACAATACATGTAGAATCACAATACATGTAGAATCACAATACATGTAGAATCACAATACATGTAGAATCACAATACATATAGAATCACAATACATGTAGAATCACAATACATGGAGAATCACAATACATCTAGAATCACAATACATCTAGAATCATGAGAATCACAATACATCTAGAATCACAATACATCTAGAATCATGAGAATCACAATACATCTAGAATCACAATACATGGAGAATCACAATACATGGAGAATCACAATACATGGAGAATCACAATACATGGAGAATCACAATACATGTAGAATCACAATACATGGAGAATCACAATACATCTAGAATCACAATACATGGAGAATCACAATACATCTAGAATCACAATACATGTAGAATCACAATACATGGAGAATCACAATACATCTAGAATCACAATACATCTAGAATCACAATACATGGAGAATCACAATACATCATGGAGAATCACAATACATGGAGAATCACAATACATCTAGAATCACAATACATGGAGAATCACAATACATCTAGAATCACAATACATGGAGAATCACAATACATGGAGAATCACAATACATGGAGAATCACAATACATGTAGAATCACAATACATGGAGAATCACAATACATGGAGAATCACAATACATCTAGAATCACAATACATGGAGAATCACAATACATGGAGAATCACAATACATGTAGAATCACAATACATGGAGAATCACAATACATGGAGAATCACAATACATCTAGAATCACAATACATGGAGAATCACAATACATGGAGAATCACAATACATGGAGAATCACAATACATCTAGAATCACAATACATCTAGAATCACAATACATCTAGATTCATGAGAATCACAATACATGGAGAATCACAATACATCTAGAATCACAATACATGGAGAATCACAATACATCTAGAATCACAATACATCTAGAATCACAATACATCTAGAATCATGAGAATCACAATACATCTAGAATCACAATACATCTAGAATCATGAGAATCACAATACATCTAGAATCACAATACATGTAGAATCACAATACATGTAGAATCATGAGAATCACAATACATGTAGAATCATGAGAATCACAATACATGTAGAATCACAATACATGTAGAATCACAATACATCTAGAATCACAATACATGTAGAATCACAATACATCTAGAATCACAATACATGGAGAATCACAATACATGGAGAATCACAATACATGGAGAATCACAATACATGTAGAATCACAATACATGGAGAATCACAATACATGGAGAATCATAATACATGTAGAATCACAATACATGGAGAATCACAATACATCTAGAATCACAATACATGTAGAATCACAATACATCTAGAATCACAATACATGGAGAATCACAATACATGGAGAATCACAATACATGGAGAATCACAATACATGTAGAATCACAATACATGGAGAATCACAATACATCTAGAATCACAATACATGGAGAATCACAATACATGGAGAATCACAATACATGGAGAATCACAATACATGGAGAATCACAATACATCTAGAATCACAATACATGGAGAATCACAATACATGGAGAATCACAATACATGGAGAATCACAATACATCTAGAATCACAATACATGGAGAATCACAATACATCTAGAATCACAATACATGGAGAATCACAATACATGGAGAATCACAATACATGGAGAATCACAATACATGGAGAATCACAATACATCTAGAATCACAATACATGGAGAATCACAATACATCTAGAATCGCAATACATGTAGAATCACAATACATGGAGAATCACAATACATCTAGAATCACAATACATCTAGAATCACAATACATGGAGAATCACAATACATCATGGAGAATCACAATACATGGAGAATCACAATACATGTAGAATCACAATACATCTAGAATCACAATACATCTAGAATCACAATACATGGAGAATCACAATACATGTAGAATCACAATACATGTAGAATCATGAGAATCACAATACATGTAGAATCACAATACATCTAGAATCACAATACATCTAGAATCATGAGAATCACAATACATCTAGTATCACAATACATCTAGAATCATGAGAATCACAATACATGGAGAATCACAATACATCTAGAATCACAATACATGGAGAATCACAATACATCTAGAATCACAATACATTTAGAATCATGAGAATCACAATACATCTAGAATCACAATACATCTAGAATCACAATACATGTAGAATCACAATACATCTAGAATCATGAGAATCACAATACATCTAGAATCATGAGAATCACAATACATGGAGAATCACAATACATCTAGAATCACAATACATGGAGAATCACAATACATCTAGAATCACAATACATCTAGAATCATGAGAATCACAATACATCTAGAATCCCAATACATCTAGAATCATGAGAATCACAATACATGGAGAATCACAATACATGTAGAATCACAATACATGTAGAATCACAATACATCTAGAATCACAATACATCTAGAATCACAATACATGTAGAATCATGAGAATCACAATACATGTAGAATCACAATACATGTAGAATCACAATACATGTAGAATCACAATACATCTAGAATCACAATACATCTAGAATCACAATACATCTAGAATCACAATACATCTAGAATCACAATACATCTAGTATCATGAGAATCACAATACATCTAGAATCACAATACATCTAGAATCACAATACATCTAGAATCATGAGAATCACAATACATGTAGAATCACAATACATGTAGAATCACAATACATGTAGAATCACAATACATGTAGAATCACAATACATCTAGAATCACAATACATGTAGAATCACAATACATGTAGAATCATGAGAATCACAATACATGTAGAATCATGAGAATCACAATACATGTAGAATCACAATACATGGAGAATCACAATACTTGGAGAATCACAATACATGTAGAATCACAATACATCTAGAATCATGAGAATCACAATACATGTAGAATCACAATACATGTAGAATCACAATACATGTAGAATCACAATACATGTAGAATCACAATACATGTAGAATCACAATACATGGAGAATCACAATACATCTAGAATCACAATACATCTAGAATCATGAGAATCACAATACATCTAGAATCACAATACATCTAGAATCATGAGAATCACAATACATCTAGAATCACAATACATGGAGAATCACAATACATGGAGAATCACAATACATGGAGAATCACAATACATGTAGAATCACAATACATGTAGAATCACAATACATGGAGAATCACAATACATCTAGAATCACAATACATCTAGAATCACAATACATGGAGAATCACAATACATCATGGAGAATCACAATACATGGAGAATCACAATACATCTAGAATCACAATACATGGAGAATCACAATACATCTAGAATCACAATACATGGAGAATCACAATACATGGAGAATCACAATACATGGAGAATCACAATACATGTAGAATCACAATACATGGAGAATCACAATACATGGAGAATCACAATACATCTAGAATCACAATACATGGAGAATCACAATACATGGAGAATCACAATACATGTAGAATCACAATACATGGAGAATCACAATACATGGAGAATCACAATACATCTAGAATCACAATACATGGAGAATCACAATACATGGAGAATCACAATACATGGAGAATCACAATACATCTAGAATCACAATACATCTAGAATCACAATACATCTAGATTCATGAGAATCACAATACATGGAGAATCACAATACATCTAGAATCACAATACATGGAGAATCACAATACATCTAGAATCACAATACATCTAGAATCACAATACATCTAGAATCATGAGAATCACAATACATCTAGAATCACAATACATCTAGAATCATGAGAATCACAATACATCTAGAATCACAATACATGTAGAATCACAATACATGTAGAATCATGAGAATCACAATACATGTAGAATCATGAGAATCACAATACATGTAGAATCACAATACATGTAGAATCACAATACATCTAGAATCACAATACATGTAGAATCACAATACATCTAGAATCACAATACATGGAGAATCACAATACATGGAGAATCACAATACATGGAGAATCACAATACATGTAGAATCACAATACATGGAGAATCACAATACATGGAGAATCATAATACATGTAGAATCACAATACATGGAGAATCACAATACATCTAGAATCACAATACATGTAGAATCACAATACATCTAGAATCACAATACATGGAGAATCACAATACATGGAGAATCACAATACATGGAGAATCACAATACATGGAGAATCACAATACATGTAGAATCACAATACATGGAGAATCACAATACATCTAGAATCACAATACATGGAGAATCACAATACATGGAGAATCACAATACATGGAGAATCACAATACATGGAGAATCACAATACATCTAGAATCACAATACATGGAGAATCACAATACATGGAGAATCACAATACATGGAGAATCACAATACATCTAGAATCACAATACATGGAGAATCACAATACATCTAGAATCACAATACATGGAGAATCACAATACATGGAGAATCACAATACATGGAGAATCACAATACATGGAGAATCACAATACATCTAGAATCACAATACATGGAGAATCACAATACATCTAGAATCGCAATACATGTAGAATCACAATACATGGAGAATCACAATACATCTAGAATCACAATACATCTAGAATCACAATACATGGAGAATCACAATACATCATGGAGAATCACAATACATGGAGAATCACAATACATGTAGAATCACAATACATGGAGAATCACAATACATCTAGAATCACAATACATGGAGAATCACAATACATGGAGAATCACAATACATGGAGAATCACAATACATGGAGAATCACAATACATGGAGAATCACAATACATCTAGAATCACAATACATGGAGAATCACAATACATGGAGAATCACAATACATGGAGAATCACAATACATGGAGAATCACAATACATGGAGAATCACAATACATCTAGAATCACAATACATCTAGATTCATGAGAATCACAATACATGGAGAATCACAATACATCTAGAATCACAATACATGGAGAATCACAATACATCTAGAATCACAATACATCTAGAATCACAATACATCTAGAATCATGAGAATCACAATACATCTAGAATCACAATACATCTAGAATCATGAGAATCACAATACATCTAGAATCACAATACATGGAGAATCACAATACATGTAGAATCACATTACATGTAGAATCACATTACATCTAGAATCACAATACATCTAGAATCACAATACATCTAGAATCACAATACATCTAGAATCACAATACATGGAGAATCACAATACATGTAGAATCACAATACATGTAGAATCATGAGAATCACAATACATGTAGAATCACAATACATCTAGAATCACAATACATCTAGAATCATGAGAATCACAATACATCTAGTATCACAATACATCTAGAATCATGAGAATCACAATACATGGAGAATCACAATACATCTAGAATCACAATACATGGAGAATCACAATACATCTAGAATCACAATACATTTAGAATCATGAGAATCACAATACATCTAGAATCACAATACATCTAGAATCACAATACATGTAGAATCACAATACATCTAGAATCATGAGAATCACAATACATCTAGAATCATGAGAATCACAATACATGGAGAATCACAATACATCTAGAATCACAATACATGGAGAATCACAATACATCTAGAATCACAATACATCTAGAATCATGAGAATCACAATACATCTAGAATCCCAATACATCTAGAATCATGAGAATCACAATACATGGAGAATCACAATACATGTAGAATCACAATACATGTAGAATCACAATACATCTAGAATCACAATACATCTAGAATCACAATACATGTAGAATCATGAGAATCACAATACATGTAGAATCACAATACATGTAGAATCACAATACATGTAGAATCACAATACATGTAGAATCACAATACATGTAGAATCACAATACATCTAGAATCACAATACATCTAGAATCACAATACATCTAGAATCACAATACATCTAGAATCATGAGAATCACAATACATCTAGAATCACAATACATCTTGAATCACAATACATCTAGAATCATGAGAATCACAATACATGTAGAATCACAATACATGTAGAATCACAATACATGTAGAATCACAATACATGTAGAATCACAATACATCTAGAATCACAATACATGTAGAATCACAATACATGTAGAATCATGAGAATCACAATACATGTAGAATCATGAGAATCACAATACATGTAGAATCACAATACATGGAGAATCACAATACTTGGAGAATCACAATACATGTAGAATCACAATACATCTAGAATCATGAGAATCACAATACATGTAGAATCACAATGCATGTAGAATCACAATACATGTAGAATCACAATACATGTAGAATCACAATACATATAGAATCACAATACATGTAGAATCACAATACATGTAGAATCACAATACATGGAGAATCACAATACATCTAGAATCACAATACATCTAGAATCATGAGAATCACAATACATCTAGAATCACAATACATGGAGAATCACAATACATGGAGAATCACAATACATGTAGAATCACAATACATGGAGAATCACAATACATCTAGAATCACAATACATGGAGAATCACAATACATCTAGAATCACAATACATGTAGAATCACAATACATGGAGAATCACAATACATCTAGAATCACAATACATCTAGAATCACAATACATGGAGAATCACAATACATCATGGAGAATCACAATACATGGAGAATCACAATACATGTAGAATCACAATACATGGAGAATCACAATACATCTAGAATCACAATACATGGAGAATCACAATACATGGAGAATCACAATACATGGAGAATCACAATACATGTAGAATCACAATACATGGAGAATCACAATACATGGAGAATCACAATACATCTAGAATCACAATACATGGAGAATCACAATACATGGAGAATCACAATACATGTAGAATCACAATACATGGAGAATCACAATACATGGAGAATCACAATACATCTAGAATCACAATACATGGAGAATCACAATACATGGAGAATCACAATACATGGAGAATCACAATACATGGAGAATCACAATACATCTAGAATCACAATACATCTAGATTCATGAGAATCACAATACATGGAGAATCACAATACATCTAGAATCACAATACATGGAGAATCACAATACATCTAGAATCACAATACATCTAGAATCACAATACATCTAGAATCATGAGAATCACAATACATCTAGAATCACAATACATCTAGAATCATGAGAATCACAATACATCTAGAATCACAATACATGGAGAATCACAATACATGTAGAATCACATTACATCTAGAATCACAATACATCTAGAATCACAATACATCTAGAATCACAATACATCTAGAATCACAATACATCTAGAATCACAATACATGGAGAATCACAATACATCTAGAATCACAATACATGGAGAATCACAATACATGGAGAATCACAATACATGTAGAATCACAATACATGTAGAATCACAATACATGTAGAATCACAATACATCTAGAATCACAATACATCTAGAATCACAATACATGGAGAATCACAATACATCTAGAATCACAATACATGTAGAATCACAATACATCTAGAATCACAATACATGGAGAATCACAATACATGGAGAATCACAATACATCTAGAATCACAATACATGGAGAATCACAATACATCTAGAATCACAATACATGTAGAATCACAATACATGGAGAATCACAATACATCTAGAATCACAATACATCTAGAATCACAATACATGTAGAATCACAATACATGGAGAATCACAATACATGTAGAATCACATTACATGTAGAATCACATTACATCTAGAATCACAATACATCTAGAATCACAATACATCTAGAATCACAATACATCTAGAATCACAATACATGGAGAATCACAATACATGTAGAATCACAATACATGTAGAATCATGAGAATCACAATACATGTAGAATCACAATACATCTAGAATCACAATACATCTAGAATCATGAGAATCACAATACATCTAGTATCACAATACATCTAGAATCATGAGAATCACAATACATGGAGAATCACAATACATCTAGAATCACAATACATGGAGAATCACAATACATCTAGAATCACAATACATTTAGAATCATGAGAATCACAATACATCTAGAATCACAATACATCTAGAATCACAATACATGTAGAATCACAATACATCTAGAATCATGAGAATCACAATACATCTAGAATCACAATACATCTAGAATCACAATACATCTAGAATCATGAGAATCACAATACATGTAGAATCACAATACATGTAGAATCACAATACATGTAGAATCACAATACATGTAGAATCACAATACATCTAGAATCACAATACATGTAGAATCACAATACATGTAGAATCATGAGAATCACAATACATGTAGAATCATGAGAATCACAATACATGTAGAATCACAATACATGGAGAATCACAATACTTGGAGAATCACAATACATGTAGAATCACAATACATCTAGAATCATGAGAATCACAATACATGTAGAATCACAATACATGTAGAATCACAATACATGTAGAATCACAATACATGTAGAATCACAATACATATAGAATCACAATACATGTAGAATCACAATACATGGAGAATCACAATACATCTAGAATCACAATACATCTAGAATCATGAGAATCACAATACATCTAGAATCACAATACATCTAGAATCATGAGAATCACAATACATCTAGAATCACAATACATGGAGAATCACAATACATGGAGAATCACAATACATGGAGAATCACAATACATGTAGAATCACAATACATGGAGAATCACAATACATCTAGAATCACAATACATGGAGAATCACAATACATCTAGAATCACAATACATGTAGAATCACAATACATGGAGAATCACAATACATCTAGAATCACAATACATCTAGAATCACAATACATGGAGAATCACAATACATCATGGAGAATCACAATACATGGAGAATCACAATACATCTAGAATCACAATACATGGAGAATCACAATACATCTAGAATCACAATACATGGAGAATCACAATACATGGAGAATCACAATACATGGAGAATCACAATACATGTAGAATCACAATACATGGAGAATCACAATACATGGAGAATCACAATACATCTAGAATCACAATACATGGAGAATCACAATACATGGAGAATCACAATACATGGAGAATCACAATACATGGAGAATCACAATACATGGAGAATCACAATACATCTAGAATCACAATACATGGAGAATCACAATACATGGAGAATCACAATACATGGAGAATCACAATACATCTAGAATCACAATACATCTAGAATCACAATACATCTAGATTCATGAGAATCACAATACATGGAGAATCACAATACATCTAGAATCACAATACATGGAGAATCACAATACATCTAGAATCACAATACATCTAGAATCACAATACATCTAGAATCATGAGAATCACAATACATCTAGAATCACAATACATCTAGAATCATGAGAATCACAATACATCTAGAATCACAATACATGTAGAATCACAATACATGTAGAATCATGAGAATCACAATACATGTAGAATCATGAGAATCACAATACATGTAGAATCACAATACATGTAGAATCACAATACATCTAGAATCACAATACATGTAGAATCACAATACATCTAGAATCACAATACATGGAGAATCACAATACATGGAGAATCACAATACATGGAGAATCACAATACATGTAGAATCACAATACATGGAGAATCACAATACATGGAGAATCATAATACATGTAGAATCACAATACATGGAGAATCACAATACATCTAGAATCACAATACATGTAGAATCACAATACATCTAGAATCACAATACATGGAGAATCACAATACATGGAGAATCACAATACATGGAGAATCACAATACATGTAGAATCACAATACATGTAGAATCACAATACATGGAGAATCACAATACATCTAGAATCACAATACATGGAGAATCACAATACATGGAGAATCACAATACATGGAGAATCACAATACATGGAGAATCACAATACATCTAGAATCACAATACATGGAGAATCACAATACATGGAGAATCACAATACATGGAGAATCACAATACATCTAGAATCACAATACATGGAGAATCACAATACATCTAGAATCACAATACATGGAGAATCACAATACATGGAGAATCACAATACATGGAGAATCACAATACATGGAGAATCACAATACATCTAGAATCACAATACATGGAGAATCACAATACATCTAGAATCGCAATACATGTAGAATCACAATACATGGAGAATCACAATACATCTAGAATCACAATACATGGAGAATCACAATACATCATGGAGAATCACAATACATGGAGAATCACAATACATGGAGAATCACAATACATCTAGAATCACAATACATGGAGAATCACAATACATGGAGAATCACAATACATGGAGAATCACAATACATGGAGAATCACAATACATGGAGAATCACAATACATCTAGAATCACAATACATCTAGATTCATGAGAATCACAATACATGGAGAATCACAATACATCTAGAATCACAATACATGGAGAATCACAATACATCTAGAATCACAATACATCTAGAATCACAATACATCTAGAATCATGAGAATCACAATACATCTAGAATCACAATACATCTAGAATCATGAGAATCACAATACATCTAGAATCACAATACATGGAGAATCACAATACATGTAGAATCACATTACATGTAGAATCACATTACATCTAGAATCACAATACATCTAGAATCACAATACATCTAGAATCACAATACATCTAGAATCACAATACATGGAGAATCACAATACATGTAGAATCACAATACATGTAGAATCATGAGAATCACAATACATGTAGAATCACAATACATCTAGAATCACAATACATCTAGAATCATGAGAATCACAATACATCTAGTATCACAATACATCTAGAATCATGAGAATCACAATACATGGAGAATCACAATACATCTAGAATCACAATACATGGAGAATCACAATACATCTAGAATCACAATACATTTAGAATCATGAGAATCACAATACATCTAGAATCACAATACATCTAGAATCACAATACATGTAGAATCACAATACATCTAGAATCATGAGAATCACAATACATCTAGAATCATGAGAATCACAATACATGGAGAATCACAATACATCTAGAATCACAATACATGGAGAATCACAATACATCTAGAATCACAATACATCTAGAATCATGAGAATCACAATACATCTAGAATCCCAATACATCTAGAATCATGAGAATCACAATACATGGAGAATCACAATACATGTAGAATCACAATACATGTAGAATCACAATACATCTAGAATCACAATACATCTAGAATCACAATACATGTAGAATCATGAGAATCACAATACATGTAGAATCACAATACATGTAGAATCACAATACATGTAGAATCACAATACATGTAGAATCACAATACATCTAGAATCACAATACATCTAGAATCACAATACATCTAGAATCACAATACATCTAGAATCATGAGAATCACAATACATCTAGAATCACAATACATCTTGAATCACAATACATCTAGAATCATGAGAATCACAATACATGTAGAATCACAATACATGTAGAATCACAATACATGTAGAATCACAATACATGTAGAATCACAATACATCTAGAATCACAATACATGTAGAATCACAATACATGTAGAATCATGAGAATCACAATACATGTAGAATCATGAGAATCACAATACATGTAGAATCATGAGAATCACAATACATGTAGAATCACAATACATGGAGAATCACAATACTTGGAGAATCACAATACATGTAGAATCACAATGCATGTAGAATCACAATACATGTAGAATCACAATACATATAGAATCACAATACATGTAGAATCACAATACATGTAGAATCACAATACATGGAGAATCACAATACATCTAGAATCACAATACATCTAGAATCATGAGAATCACAATACATCTAGAATCACAATACATCTAGAATCATGAGAATCACAATACATCTAGAATCACAATACATGGAGAATCACAATACATGGAGAATCACAATACATCTAGAATCACAATACATGGAGAATCACAATACATCTAGAATCACAATACATGGAGAATCACAATACATCTAGAATCACAATACATGTAGAATCACAATACATGGAGAATCACAATACATCTAGAATCACAATACATCTAGAATCACAATACATGGAGAATCACAATACATCATGGAGAATCACAATACATGGAGAATCACAATACATGTAGAATCACAATACATGGAGAATCACAATACATCTAGAATCACAATATATGGAGAATCACAATACATGGAGAATCACAATACATGGAGAATCACAATACATGTAGAATCACAATACATGGAGAATCACAATACATGGAGAATCACAATACATCTAGAATCACAATACATGGAGAATCACAATACATGGAGAATCACAATACATGTAGAATCACAATACATGGAGAATCACAATACATGGAGAATCACAATACATCTAGAATCACAATACATGGAGAATCACAATACATGGAGAATCACAATACATGGAGAATCACAATACATGGAGAATCACAATACATGGAGAATCACAATACATCTAGAATCACAATACATCTAGATTCATGAGAATCACAATACATGGAGAATCACAATACATCTAGAATCACAATACATCTAGAATCACAATACATGGAGAATCACAATACATCTAGAATCACAATACATCTAGAATCACAATACATCTAGAATCACAATACATCTAGAATCATGAGAATCACAATACATCTAGAATCACAATACATCTAGAATCATGAGAATCACAATACATGTAGAATCACAATACATGGAGAATCACAATACATGTAGAATCACATTACATCTAGAATCACAATACATCTAGAATCACAATACATCTAGAATCACAATACATCTAGAATCACAATACATCTAGAATCACAATACATGGAGAATCACAATACATCTAGAATCACAATACATGGAGAATCACAATACATGGAGAATCACAATACATGTAGAATCACAATACATGTAGAATCACAATACATGTAGAATCACAATACATCTAGAATCACAATACATCTAGAATCACAATACATGGAGAATCACAATACATCTAGAATCACAATACATGTAGAATCACAATACATCTAGAATCACAATACATGGAGAATCACAATACATGGAGAATCACAATACATGGAGAATCACAATACATCTAGAATCACAATACATCTAGAATCACAATACATGTAGAATCACAATACATGGAGAATCACAATACATCTAGAATCACAATACATCTAGAATCACAATACATGGAGAATCACAATACATCATGGAGAATCACAATACATGGAGAATCACAATACATGTAGAATCACAATACATGGAGAATCACAATACATCTAGAATCACAATACATGGAGAATCACAATACATCTAGAATCACAATACATGTAGAATCACAATACATGGAGAATCACAATACATCTAGAATCACAATACATCTAGAATCACAATACATGGAGAATCACAATACATCATGGAGAATCACAATACATGGAGAATCACAATACATCTAGAATCACAATACATGGAGAATCACAATACATCTAGAATCACAATACATGGAGAATCACAATACATGGAGAATCACAATACATGTAGAATCACAATACATGGAGAATCACAATACATGGAGAATCACAATACATCTAGAATCACAATACATGGAGAATCACAATACATGGAGAATCACAATACATGGAGAATCACAATACATGGAGAATCACAATACATGGAGAATCACAATACATCTAGAATCACAATACATGGAGAATCACAATACATGGAGAATCACAATACATGGAGAATCACAATACATCTAGAATCACAATACATCTAGAATCACAATACATCTAGATTCATGAGAATCACAATACATGGAGAATCACAATACATCTAGAATCACAATACATGGAGAATCACAATACATCTAGAATCACAATACATCTAGAATCACAATACATCTAGAATCATGAGAATCACAATACATCTAGAATCACAATACATCTAGAATCATGAGAATCACAATACATCTAGAATCACAATACATGTAGAATCACAATACATGTAGAATCATGAGAATCACAATACATGTAGAATCATGAGAATCACAATACATGTAGAATCACAATACATGTAGAATCACAATACATCTAGAATCACAATACATGTAGAATCACAATACATCTAGAATCACAATACATGGAGAATCACAATACATGGAGAATCACAATACATGGAGAATCACAATACATGTAGAATCACAATACATGGAGAATCACAATACATGGAGAATCATAATACATGTAGAATCACAATACATGGAGAATCACAATACATCTAGAATCACAATACATGTAGAATCACAATACATCTAGAATCACAATACATGGAGAATCACAATACATGGAGAATCACAATACATGGAGAATCACAATACATGTAGAATCACAATACATGTAGAATCACAATACATGGAGAATCACAATACATCTAGAATCACAATACATGGAGAATCACAATACATGGAGAATCACAATACATGGAGAATCACAATACATGGAGAATCACAATACATCTAGAATCACAATACATGGAGAATCACAATACATGGAGAATCACAATACATGGAGAATCACAATACATCTAGAATCACAATACATGGAGAATCACAATACATCTAGAATCACAATACATGGAGAATCACAATACATGGAGAATCACAATACATGGAGAATCACAATACATGGAGAATCACAATACATCTAGAATCACAATACATGGAGAATCACAATACATCTAGAATCGCAATACATGTAGAATCACAATACATGGAGAATCACAATACATCTAGAATCACAATACATCTAGAATCACAATACATGGAGAATCACAATACATCATGGAGAATCACAATACATGGAGAATCACAATACATGTAGAATCACAATACATGGAGAATCACAATACATCTAGAATCACAATACATGGAGAATCACAATACATGGAGAATCACAATACATGGAGAATCACAATACATGGAGAATCACAATACATGGAGAATCACAATACATCTAGATTCATGAGAATCACAATACATGGAGAATCACAATACATCTAGAATCACAATACATGGAGAATCACAATACATCTAGAATCACAATACATCTAGAATCACAATACATCTAGAATCATGAGAATCACAATACATCTAGAATCACAATACATCTAGAATCATGAGAATCACAATACATCTAGAATCACAATACATGGAGAATCACAATACATGTAGAATCACATTACATGTAGAATCACATTACATCTAGAATCACAATACATCTAGAATCACAATACATCTAGAATCACAATACATCTAGAATCACAATACATGGAGAATCACAATACATGTAGAATCACAATACATGTAGAATCATGAGAATCACAATACATGTAGAATCACAATACATCTAGAATCACAATACATCTAGAATCATGAGAATCACAATACATCTAGTATCACAATACATCTAGAATCATGAGAATCACAATACATGGAGAATCACAATACATCTAGAATCACAATACATGGAGAATCACAATACATCTAGAATCACAATACATTTAGAATCATGAGAATCACAATACATCTAGAATCACAATACATCTAGAATCACAATACATGTAGAATCACAATACATCTAGAATCATGAGAATCACAATACATCTAGAATCATGAGAATCACAATACATGGAGAATCACAATACATCTAGAATCACAATACATGGAGAATCACAATACATCTAGAATCACAATACATCTAGAATCATGAGAATCACAATACATCTAGAATCCCAATACATCTAGAATCATGAGAATCACAATACATGGAGAATCACAATACATGTAGAATCACAATACATGTAGAATCACAATACATCTAGAATCACAATACATCTAGAATCACAATACATGTAGAATCATGAGAATCACAATACATGTAGAATCACAATACATGTAGAATCACAATACATGTAGAATCACAATACATGTAGAATCACAATACATCTAGAATCACAATACATCTAGAATCACAATACATCTAGAATCACAATACATCTAGAATCATGAGAATCACAATACATCTAGAATCACAATACATCTAGAATCACAATACATCTTGAATCACAATACATCTAGAATCATGAGAATCACAATACATGTAGAATCACAATACATGTAGAATCACAATACATGTAGAATCACAATACATGTAGAATCACAATACATCTAGAATCACAATACATGTAGAATCACAATACATGTAGAATCATGAGAATCACAATACATGTAGAATCATGAGAATCACAATACATGTAGAATCATGAGAATCACAATACATGTAGAATCACAATACATGGAGAATCACAATACTTGGAGAATCACAATACATGTAGAATCACAATGCATGTAGAATCACAATACATGTAGAATCACAATACATATAGAATCACAATACATGTAGAATCACAATACATGTAGAATCACAATACATGGAGAATCACAATACATCTAGAATCACAATACATCTAGAATCATGAGAATCACAATACATCTAGAATCACAATACATCTAGAATCATGAGAATCACAATACATCTAGAATCACAATACATGGAGAATCACAATACATGGAGAATCACAATACATGTAGAATCACAATACATGGAGAATCACAATACATCTAGAATCACAATACATGGAGAATCACAATACATCTAGAATCACAATACATGTAGAATCACAATACATGGAGAATCACAATACATCTAGAATCACAATACATCTAGAATCACAATACATGGAGAATCACAATACATCATGGAGAATCACAATACATGGAGAATCACAATACATGTAGAATCACAATACATGGAGAATCACAATACATCTAGAATCACAATATATGGAGAATCACAATACATGGAGAATCACAATACATGGAGAATCACAATACATGTAGAATCACAATACATGGAGAATCACAATACATGGAGAATCACAATACATCTAGAATCACAATACATGGAGAATCACAATACATGGAGAATCACAATACATGTAGAATCACAATACATGGAGAATCACAATACATGGAGAATCACAATACATCTAGAATCACAATACATGGAGAATCACAATACATGGAGAATCACAATACATGGAGAATCACAATACATGGAGAATCACAATACATGGAGAATCACAATACATCTAGAATCACAATACATCTAGAATCACAATACATCTAGATTCATGAGAATCACAATACATGGAGAATCACAATACATCTAGAATCACAATACATGGAGAATCACAATACATCTAGAATCACAATACATCTAGAATCACAATACATCTAGAATCATGAGAATCACAATACATCTAGAATCACAATACATCTAGAATCATGAGAATCACAATACATCTAGAATCACAATACATGGAGAATCACAATACATGTAGAATCACATTACATCTAGAATCACAATACATCTAGAATCACAATACATCTAGAATCACAATACATCTAGAATCACAATACATCTAGAATCACAATACATGGAGAATCACAATACATCTAGAATCACAATACATGGAGAATCACAATACATGGAGAATCACAATACATGTAGAATCACAATACATGTAGAATCACAATACATGTAGAATCACAATACATCTAGAATCACAATACATCTAGAATCACAATACATGGAGAATCACAATACATCTAGAATCACAATACATGTAGAATCACAATACATCTAGAATCACAATACATGGAGAATCACAATACATGGAGAATCACAATACATCTAGAATCACAATACATGGAGAATCACAATACATCTAGAATCACAATACATGTAGAATCACAATACATGGAGAATCACAATACATCTAGAATCACAATACATCTAGAATCACAATACATGGAGAATCACAATACATCATGGAGAATCACAATACATGGAGAATCACAATACATGTAGAATCACAATACATGGAGAATCACAATACATCTAGAATCACAATACATGGAGAATCACAATACATCTAGAATCACAATACATGTAGAATCACAATACATGGAGAATCACAATACATCTAGAATCACAATACATCTAGAATCACAATACATGGAGAATCACAATACATCATGGAGAATCACAATACATGGAGAATCACAATACATCTAGAATCACAATACATGGAGAATCACAATACATCTAGAATCACAATACATGGAGAATCACAATACATGGAGAATCACAATACATGTAGAATCACAATACATGGAGAATCACAATACATGGAGAATCACAATACATCTAGAATCACAATACATGGAGAATCACAATACATGGAGAATCACAATACATGGAGAATCACAATACATGGAGAATCACAATACATGGAGAATCACAATACATCTAGAATCACAATACATGGAGAATCACAATACATGGAGAATCACAATACATGGAGAATCACAATACATCTAGAATCACAATACATCTAGAATCACAATACATCTAGATTCATGAGAATCACAATACATGGAGAATCACAATACATCTAGAATCACAATACATGGAGAATCACAATACATCTAGAATCACAATACATCTAGAATCACAATACATCTAGAATCATGAGAATCACAATACATCTAGAATCACAATACATCTAGAATCATGAGAATCACAATACATCTAGAATCACAATACATGTAGAATCACAATACATGTAGAATCATGAGAATCACAATACATGTAGAATCATGAGAATCACAATACATGTAGAATCACAATACATGTAGAATCACAATACATCTAGAATCACAATACATGTAGAATCACAATACATCTAGAATCACAATACATGGAGAATCACAATACATGGAGAATCACAATACATGGAGAATCACAATACATGTAGAATCACAATACATGGAGAATCACAATACATGGAGAATCATAATACATGTAGAATCACAATACATGGAGAATCACAATACATCTAGAATCACAATACATGTAGAATCACAATACATCTAGAATCACAATACATGGAGAATCACAATACATGGAGAATCACAATACATGGAGAATCACAATACATGTAGAATCACAATACATGTAGAATCACAATACATGGAGAATCACAATACATCTAGAATCACAATACATGGAGAATCACAATACATGGAGAATCACAATACATGGAGAATCACAATACATCTAGAATCACAATACATGGAGAATCACAATACATGGAGAATCACAATACATGGAGAATCACAATACATCTAGAATCACAATACATGGAGAATCACAATACATCTAGAATCACAATACATGGAGAATCACAATACATGGAGAATCACAATACATGGAGAATCACAATACATGGAGAATCACAATACATCTAGAATCACAATACATGGAGAATCACAATACATCTAGAATCGCAATACATGTAGAATCACAATACATGGAGAATCACAATACATCTAGAATCACAATACATCTAGAATCACAATACATGGAGAATCACAATACATCATGGAGAATCACAATACATGGAGAATCACAATACATGTAGAATCACAATACATGGAGAATCACAATACATCTAGAATCACAATACATGGAGAATCACAATACATGGAGAATCACAATACATGGAGAATCACAATACATGGAGAATCACAATACATGGAGAATCACAATACATCTAGATTCATGAGAATCACAATACATGGAGAATCACAATACATCTAGAATCACAATACATGGAGAATCACAATACATCTAGAATCACAATACATCTAGAATCACAATACATCTAGAATCATGAGAATCACAATACATCTAGAATCACAATACATCTAGAATCATGAGAATCACAATACATCTAGAATCACAATACATGGAGAATCACAATACATGTAGAATCACATTACATGTAGAATCACATTACATCTAGAATCACAATACATCTAGAATCACAATACATCTAGAATCACAATACATCTAGAATCACAATACATCTAGAATCACAATACATGGAGAATCACAATACATGTAGAATCACAATACATGTAGAATCATGAGAATCACAATACATGTAGAATCACAATACATCTAGAATCACAATACATCTAGAATCATGAGAATCACAATACATCTAGTATCACAATACATCTAGAATCATGAGAATCACAATACATGGAGAATCACAATACATCTAGAATCACAATACATGGAGAATCACAATACATCTAGAATCACAATACATTTAGAATCATGAGAATCACAATACATCTAGAATCACAATACATCTAGAATCACAATACATGTAGAATCACAATACATCTAGAATCATGAGAATCACAATACATCTAGAATCATGAGAATCACAATACATGGAGAATCACAATACATCTAGAATCACAATACATGGAGAATCACAATACATCTAGAATCACAATACATCTAGAATCATGAGAATCACAATACATCTAGAATCCCAATACATCTAGAATCATGAGAATCACAATACATGGAGAATCACAATACATGTAGAATCACAATACATGTAGAATCACAATACATCTAGAATCACAATACATCTAGAATCACAATACATGTAGAATCATGAGAATCACAATACATGTAGAATCACAATACATGTAGAATCACAATACATGTAGAATCACAATACATGTAGAATCACAATACATCTAGAATCACAATACATCTAGAATCACAATACATCTAGAATCACAATACATCTAGAATCATGAGAATCACAATACATCTAGAATCACAATACATCTTGAATCACAATACATGTAGAATCACAATACATGTAGAATCACAATACATGTAGAATCACAATACATGTAGAATCACAATACATCTAGAATCACAATACATGTAGAATCACAATACATGTAGAATCATGAGAATCACAATACATGTAGAATCATGAGAATCACAATACATGTAGAATCATGAGAATCACAATACATGTAGAATCATGAGAATCACAATACATGTAGAATCATGAGAATCACAATACATGTAGAATCACAATACATGTAGAATCACAATACATGTAGAATCACAATACATGTAGAATCACAATACATCTAGAATCACAATACATGTAGAATCACAATACATGTAGAATCATGAGAATCACAATACATGTAGAATCATGAGAATCACAATACATGTAGAATCATGAGAATCACAATACATGTAGAATCACAATACATGGAGAATCACAATACTTGGAGAATCACAATACATGTAGAATCACAATGCATGTAGAATCACAATACATGTAGAATCACAATACATATAGAATCACAATACATGTAGAATCACAATACATGTAGAATCACAATACATGGAGAATCACAATACATCTAGAATCACAATACATCTAGAATCATGAGAATCACAATACATCTAGAATCACAATACATCTAGAATCATGAGAATCACAATACATCTAGAATCACAATACATGGAGAATCACAATACATGGAGAATCACAATACATGTAGAATCACAATACATGGAGAATCACAATACATCTAGAATCACAATACATGGAGAATCACAATACATCTAGAATCACAATACATGTAGAATCACAATACATGGAGAATCACAATACATCTAGAATCACAATACATCTAGAATCACAATACATGGAGAATCACAATACATCATGGAGAATCACAATACATGGAGAATCACAATACATGTAGAATCACAATACATGGAGAATCACAATACATCTAGAATCACAATATATGGAGAATCACAATACATGGAGAATCACAATACATGGAGAATCACAATACATGTAGAATCACAATACATGGAGAATCACAATACATGTAGAATCACAATACATGGAGAATCACAATACATGGAGAATCACAATACATGGAGAATCACAATACATGTAGAATCACAATACATGGAGAATCACAATACATGGAGAATCACAATACATCTAGAATCACAATACATGGAGAATCACAATACATGGAGAATCACAATACATGGAGAATCACAATACATGGAGAATCACAATACATGGAGAATCACAATACATCTAGAATCACAATACATCTAGAATCACAATACATCTAGATTCATGAGAATCACAATACATGGAGAATCACAATACATCTAGAATCACAATACATGGAGAATCACAATACATCTAGAATCACAATACATCTAGAATCACAATACATCTAGAATCATGAGAATCACAATACATCTAGAATCACAATACATCTAGAATCATGAGAATCACAATACATCTAGAATCACAATACATGGAGAATCACAATACATGTAGAATCACATTACATCTAGAATCACAATACATCTAGAATCACAATACATCTAGAATCACAATACATCTAGAATCACAATACATCTAGAATCACAATACATGGAGAATCACAATACATCTAGAATCACAATACATGGAGAATCACAATACATGGAGAATCACAATACATGTAGAATCACAATACATGTAGAATCACAATACATGTAGAATCACAATACATCTAGAATCACAATACATCTAGAATCACAATACATGGAGAATCACAATACATCTAGAATCACAATACATGTAGAATCACAATACATCTAGAATCACAATACATGGAGAATCACAATACATGGAGAATCACAATACATCTAGAATCACAATACATGGAGAATCACAATACATCTAGAATCACAATACATGTAGAATCACAATACATGGAGAATCACAATACATCTAGAATCACAATACATCTAGAATCACAATACATGGAGAATCACAATACATCATGGAGAATCACAATACATGGAGAATCACAATACATGTAGAATCACAATACATGGAGAATCACAATACATCTAGAATCACAATACATGGAGAATCACAATACATGGAGAATCACAATACATGGAGAATCACAATACATGGAGAATCACAATACATGGAGAATCACAATACATGGAGAATCACAATACATCTAGAATCACAATACATCTAGATTCATGAGAATCACAATACATGGAGAATCACAATACATCTAGAATCACAATACATGGAGAATCACAATACATCTAGAATCACAATACATCTAGAATCACAATACATCTAGAATCATGAGAATCACAATACATCTAGAATCACAATACATCTAGAATCATGAGAATCACAATACATCTAGAATCACAATACATGGAGAATCACAATACATGTAGAATCACATTACATGTAGAATCACATTACATCTAGAATCACAATACATCTAGAATCACAATACATCTAGAATCACAATACATCTAGAATCACAATACATGGAGAATCACAATACATGTAGAATCACAATACATGTAGAATCATGAGAATCACAATACATGTAGAATCACAATACATCTAGAATCACAATACATCTAGAATCATGAGAATCACAATACATCTAGTATCACAATACATCTAGAATCATGAGAATCACAATACATGGAGAATCACAATACATCTAGAATCACAATACATGGAGAATCACAATACATCTAGAATCACAATACATTTAGAATCATGAGAATCACAATACAACTAGAATCACAATACATCTAGAATCACAATACATGTAGAATCACAATACATCTAGAATCATGAGAATCACAATACATCTAGAATCACAATACATCTAGAATCATGAGAATCACAATACATGGAGAATCACAATACATCTAGAATCACAATACATGGAGAATCACAATACATCTAGAATCACAATACATATAGAATCATGAGAATCACAATACATCTAGAATCCCAATACATCTAGAATCATGAGAATCACAATACATGGAGAATCACAATACATGTAGAATCACAATACATGTAGAATCACAATACATCTAGAATCACAATACATCTAGAATCACAATACATGTAGAATCATGAGAATCACAATACATGTAGAATCACAATACATGTAGAATCACAATACATGTAGAATCACAATACATCTAGAATCACAATACATCTAGAATCACAATACATCTAGAATCACAATACATCTAGAATCATGAGAATCACAATACATCTAGAATCACAATACATCTAGAATCACAATACATCTAGAATCATGAGAATCACAATACATGTAGAATCACAATACATGTAGAATCACAATACATGTAGAATCACAATACATGTAGAATCACAATACATGTAGAATCACAATACATGTAGAATCATGAGAATCACAATACATGTAGAATCATGAGAATCACAATACATGTAGAATCACAATACATGGAGAATCACAATACTTGGAGAATCACAATACATGTAGAATCACAATACATCTAGAATCATGAGAATCACAATACATGTAGAATCACAATACATGTAGAATCACAATACATGTAGAATCACAATACATGTAGAATCACAATACATATAGAATCACAATACATGTAGAATCACAATACATGGAGAATCACAATACATCTAGAATCACAATACATCTAGAATCATGAGAATCACAATACATCTAGAATCACAATACATCTAGAATCATGAGAATCACAATACATGTAGAATCACAATACATGTAGAATCACAATACATGTAGAATCACAATACATGTAGAATCACAATACATGTAGAATCACAATACATGTAGAATCACAATACATGGAGAATCACAATACATCTAGAATCACAATACATCTAGAATCATGAGAATCACAATACATCTAGAATCACAATACATCTAGAATCATGAGAATCACAATACATCTAGAATCACAATACATCTAGAATCATGAGAATCACAATACATGGAGAATCACAATACATGGAGAATCACAATACATGGAGAATCACAATACATGGAGAATCACAATACATGTAGAATCACAATACATGGAGAATCACAATACATGGAGAATCACAATACATCTAGAATCACAATACATGGAGAATCACAATACATGTAGAATCACAATACATGGAGAATCACAATACATCTAGAATCACAATACATCTAGAATCACAATACATGGAGAATCACAATACATCATGGAGAATCACAATACATGGAGAATCACAATACATGTAGAATCACAATACATGGAGAATCACAATACATCTAGAATCACAATACATGGAGAATCACAATACATGGAGAATCACAATACATGTAGAATCACAATACATGGAGAATCACAATACATGGAGAATCACAATACATCTAGAATCACAATACATGGAGAATCACAATACATGGAGAATCACAATACATGTAGAATCACAATACATGGAGAATCACAATACATGGAGAATCACAATACATCTAGAATCACAATACATGGAGAATCACAATACATGGAGAATCACAATACATGGAGAATCACAATACATGGAGAATCACAATACATCTAGAATCACAATACATCTAGATTCATGAGAATCACAATACATGGAGAATCACAATACATCTAGAATCACAATACATAGAGAATCACAATACATCTAGAATCACAATACATCTAGAATCACAATACATCTAGAATCATGAGAATCACAATACATCTAGAATCACAATACATCTAGAATCATGAGAATCACAATACATCTAGAATCACAATACATGGAGAATCACAATACATGTAGAATCACATTACATCTAGAATCACAATACATCTAGAATCACAATACATCTAGAATCACAATACATCTAGAATCACAATACATCTAGAATCACAATACATGGAGAATCACAATACATCTAGAATCACAATACATGGAGAATCACAATACATGGAGAATCACAATACATCTAGAATCACAATACATCTAGAATCACAATACATGGAGAATCACAATACATCTAGAATCACAATACATGTAGAATCACAATACATCTAGAATCACAATACATGGAGAATCACAATACATGGAGAATCACAATACATCTAGAATCACAATACATGGAGAATCACAATACATCTAGAATCACAATACATGTAGAATCACAATACATGGAGAATCACAATACATCTAGAATCACAATACATCTAGAATCACAATACATGGAGAATCACAATACATCATGGAGAATCACAATACATGGAGAATCACAATACATGTAGAATCACAATACATGGAGAATCACAATACATCTAGAATCACAATACATGGAGAATCACAATACATGGAGAATCACAATACATGGAGAATCACAATACATGGAGAATCACAATACATGGAGAATCACAATACATGGAGAATCACAATACATGGAGAATCACAATACATCTAGAATCACAATACATCTAGATTCATGAGAATCACAATACATGGAGAATCACAATACATCTAGAATCACAATACATGGAGAATCACAATACATCTAGAATCACAATACATCTAGAATCACAATACATCTAGAATCATGAGAATCACAATACATCTAGAATCACAATACATCTAGAATCATGAGAATCACAATACATCTAGAATCACAATACATGGAGAATCACAATACATGTAGAATCACAATACATGGAGAATCACAATACATCTAGAATCACAATACATCTAGAATCACAATACATGGAGAATCACAATACATCATGGAGAATCACAATACATGGAGAATCACAATACATGTAGAATCACAATACATGGAGAATCACAATACATCTAGAATCACAATACATGGAGAATCACAATACATGGAGAATCACAATACATGGAGAATCACAATACATGGAGAATCACAATACATGGAGAATCACAATACATGGAGAATCACAATACATGGAGAATCACAATACATCTAGAATCACAATACATCTAGATTCATGAGAATCACAATACATGGAGAATCACAATACATCTAGAATCACAATACATGGAGAATCACAATACATCTAGAATCACAATACATCTAGAATCACAATACATCTAGAATCATGAGAATCACAATACATCTAGAATCACAATACATCTAGAATCATGAGAATCACAATACATGGAGAATCACAATACATGTAGAATCACATTACATGTAGAATCACATTACATCTAGAATCACAATACATCTAGAATCACAATACATCTAGAATCACAATACATCTAGAATCACAATACATGGAGAATCACAATACATGTAGAATCACAATACATGTAGAATCATGAGAATCACAATACATGTAGAATCACAATACATCTAGAATCATGAGAATCACAATACATCTAGTATCACAATACATCTAGAATCATGAGAATCACAATACATGGAGAATCACAATACATCTAGAATCACAATACATGGAGAATCACAATACATCTAGAATCACAATACATTTAGAATCATGAGAATCACAATACATCTAGAATCACAATACATCTAGAATCACAATACATGTAGAATCACAATACATCTAGAATCATGAGAATCACAATACATCTAGAATCCCAATACATCTAGAATCATGAGAATCACAATACATGGAGAATCACAATACATGTAGAATCACAATACATGTAGAATCACAATACATCTAGAATCACAATACATCTAGAATCACAATACATGTAGAATCATGAGAATCACAATACATGTAGAATCACAATACATGTAGAATCACAATACATGTAGAATCACAATACATCTAGAATCACAATACATCTAGAATCACAATACATCTAGAATCACAATACATCTAGAATCATGAGAATCACAATACATCTAGAATCACAATACATCTAGAATCACAATACATCTAGAATCACAATACATCTAGAATCATGAGAATCACAATACATGTAGAATCACAATACATGTAGAATCACAATACATGTAGAATCACAATACATGTAGAATCACAATACATCTAGAATCACAATACATGTAGAATCACAATACATGTAGAATCATGAGAATCACAATACATGTAGAATCATGAGAATCACAATACATGTAGAATCACAATACATGTAGAATCACAATACATGGAGAATCACAATACTTGGAGAATCACAATACATGTAGAATCACAATACATCTAGAATCATGAGAATCACAATACATGTAGAATCACAATACATGTAGAATCACAATACATGTAGAATCACAATACATGTAGAATCACAATACATATAGAATCACAATACATGTAGAATCACAATACATGTAGAATCACAATACATGGAGAATCACAATACATCTAGAATCACAATACATCTAGAATCATGAGAATCACAATACATCTAGAATCACAATACATCTAGAATCATGAGAATCACAATACATCTAGAATCACAATACATCTAGAATCATGAGAATCACAATACATGGAGAATCACAATACATGGAGAATCACAATACATGGAGAATCACAATACATGTAGAATCACAATACATGGAGAATCACAATACATGGAGAATCACAATACATCTAGAATCACAATACATGGAGAATCACAATACATGTAGAATCACAATACATGGAGAATCACAATACATCTAGAATCACAATACATCTAGAATCACAATACATGGAGAATCACAATACATCATGGAGAATCACAATACATGGAGAATCACAATACATGTAGAATCACAATACATGGAGAATCACAATACATCTAGAATCACAATACATGGAGAATCACAATACATGGAGAATCACAATACATGGAGAATCACAATACATGTAGAATCACAATACATGGAGAATCACAATACATGGAGAATCACAATACATCTAGAATCACAATACATGGAGAATCACAATACATGGAGAATCACAATACATGGAGAATCACAATACATGGAGAATCACAATACATCTAGAATCACAATACATCTAGAATCACAATACATCTAGATTCATGAGAATCACAATACATGGAGAATCACAATACATCTAGAATCACAATACATGGAGAATCACAATACATCTAGAATCACAATACATCTAGAATCACAATACATCTAGAATCATGAGAATCACAATACATCTAGAATCACAATACATCTAGAATCATGAGAATCACAATACATCTAGAATCACAATACATGGAGAATCACAATACATGTAGAATCACATTACATCTAGAATCACAATACATCTAGAATCACAATACATCTAGAATCACAATACATCTAGAATCACAATACATCTAGAATCACAATACATCTAGAATCACAATACATGGAGAATCACAATACATGTAGAATCACAATACATGTAGAATCATGAGAATTACAATACATGTAGAATCACAATACATGGAGAATCACAATACATCTAGAATCACAATACATCTAGAATCATGAGAATCACAATACATCTAGTATCACAATACATCTAGAATCATGAGAATCACAATACATGGAGAATCACAATACATCTAGAATCACAATACATGGAGAATCACAATACATCTAGAATCACAATACATTTAGAATCATGAGAATCACAATACATCTAGAATCACAATACATCTAGAATCACAATACATGTAGAATCACAATACATCTAGAATCATGAGAATCACAATACATCTAGAATCATGAGAATCACAATACATGTAGAATCACAATACATGTAGAATCACAATACATGTAGAATCACAATACATGTAGAATCACAATACATCTAGAATCACAATACATGTAGAATCACAATACATGTAGAATCATGAGAATCACAATACATGTAGAATCATGAGAATCACAATACATGTAGAATCACAATACATGTAGAATCACAATACATGGAGAATCACAATACTTGGAGAATCACAATACATGTAGAATCACAATACATCTAGAATCATGAGAATCACAATACATGTAGAATCACAATACATGTAGAATCACAATACATGTAGAATCACAATACATGTAGAATCACAATACATGTAGAATCACAATACATATAGAATCACAATACATGTAGAATCACAATACATGGAGAATCACAATACATCTAGAATCACAATACATCTAGAATCATGAGAATCACAATACATCTAGAATCACAATACATCTAGAATCATGAGAATCACAATACATCTAGAATCACAATACATCTAGAATCATGAGAATCACAAAACATGGAGAATCACAATACATGGAGAATCACAATACATGGAGAATCACAATACATGGAGAATCACAATACATGTAGAATCACAATACATGGAGAATCACAATACATGGAGAATCACAATACATCTAGAATCACAATACATGGAGAATCACAATACATGTAGAATCACAATACATGGAGAATCACAATACATCTAGAATCACAATACATCTAGAATCACAATACATGGAGAATCACAATACATCATGGAGAATCACAATACATGGAGAATCACAATACATGTAGAATCACAATACATGGAGAATCACAATACATCTAGAATCACAATACATGGAGAATCACAATACATGGAGAATCACAATACATGGAGAATCACAATACATGTAGAATCACAATACATGGAGAATCACAATACATGGAGAATCACAATACATCTAGAATCACAATACATGGAGAATCACAATACATGGAGAATCACAATACATGGAGAATCACAATACATCTAGAATCACAATACATCTAGAATCACAATACATCTAGATTCATGAGAATCACAATACATGGAGAATCACAATACATCTAGAATCACAATACATGGAGAATCACAATACATCTAGAATCACAATACATCTAGAATCACAATACATCTAGAATCATGAGAATCACAATACATCTAGAATCACAATACATCTAGAATCATGAGAATCACAATACATCTAGAATCACAATACATGGAGAATCACAATACATGTAGAATCACATTACATCTAGAATCACAATACATCTAGAATCACAATACATCTAGAATCACAATACATCTAGAATCACAATACATCTAGAATCACAATACATCTAGAATCACAATACATGGAGAATCACAATACATGTAGAATCACAATACATGTAGAATCATGAGAATTACAATACATGTAGAATCACAATACATGGAGAATCACAATACATCTAGAATCACAATACATCTAGAATCATGAGAATCACAATACATGGAGAATCACAATACATCTAGAATCACAATACATGGAGAATCACAATACATCTAGAATCACAATACATCTAGAATCATGAGAATCACAATACATCTAGAATCCCAATACATGTAGAATCATGAGAATCACAATACATGTAGAATCACAATACATCTAGAATCACAATACATCTAGAATCACAATACATCTAGAATCACAATACATGGAGAATCACAATACATGTAGAATCACAATACATGTAGAATCATGAGAATTACAATACATGTAGAATCACAATACATGGAGAATCACAATACATCTAGAATCACAATACATCTAGAATCATGAGAATCACAATACATCTAGTATCACAATACATCTAGAATCATGAGAATCACAATACATGGAGAATCACAATACATCTAGAATCACAATACATGGAGAATCACAATACATCTAGAATCACAATACATTTAGAATCATGAGAATCACAATACATCTAGAATCACAATACATCTAGAATCACAATACATGTAGAATCACAATACATCTAGAATCATGAGAATCACAATACATCTAGAATCATGAGAATCACAATACATGTAGAATCACAATACATGTAGAATCACAATACATGTAGAATCACAATACATGTAGAATCACAATACATCTAGAATCACAATACATGTAGAATCACAATACATGTAGAATCATGAGAATCACAATACATGTAGAATCATGAGAATCACAATACATGTAGAATCACAATACATGTAGAATCACAATACATGGAGAATCACAATACTTGGAGAATCACAATACATGTAGAATCACAATACATCTAGAATCATGAGAATCACAATACATGTAGAATCACAATACATGTAGAATCACAATACATGTAGAATCACAATACATGTAGAATCACAATACATATAGAATCACAATACATGTAGAATCACAATACATGTAGAATCACAATACATGGAGAATCACAATACATCTAGAATCACAATACATCTAGAATCATGAGAATCACAATACATCTAGAATCACAATACATCTAGAATCATGAGAATCACAATACATCTAGAATCACAATACATCTAGAATCATGAGAATCACAATACATGGAGAATCACAATACATGGAGAATCACAATACATGGAGAATCACAATACATGGAGAATCACAATACATGTAGAATCACAATACATGGAGAATCACAATACATGGAGAATCACAATACATCTAGAATCACAATACATGGAGAATCACAATACATGTAGAATCACAATACATGGAGAATCACAATACATCTAGAATCACAATACATCTAGAATCACAATACATGGAGAATCACAATACATCATGGAGAATCACAATACATGGAGAATCACAATACATGTAGAATCACAATACATGGAGAATCACAATACATCTAGAATCACAATACATGGAGAATCACAATACATGGAGAATCACAATACATGGAGAATCACAATACATGTAGAATCACAATACATGGAGAATCACAATACATGGAGAATCACAATACATCTAGAATCACAATACATGGAGAATCACAATACATGGAGAATCACAATACATGGAGAATCACAATACATGGAGAATCACAATACATCTAGAATCACAATACATCTAGAATCACAATACATCTAGATTCATGAGAATCACAATACATGGAGAATCACAATACATCTAGAATCACAATACATGGAGAATCACAATACATCTAGAATCACAATACATCTAGAATCACAATACATCTAGAATCATGAGAATCACAATACATCTAGAATCACAATACATCTAGAATCATGAGAATCACAATACATCTAGAATCACAATACATGGAGAATCACAATACATGTAGAATCACATTACATCTAGAATCACAATACATCTAGAATCACAATACATCTAGAATCACAATACATCTAGAATCACAATACATCTAGAATCACAATACATCTAGAATCACAATACATGGAGAATCACAATACATGTAGAATCACAATACATGTAGAATCATGAGAATTACAATACATGTAGAATCACAATACATGGAGAATCACAATACATCTAGAATCACAATACATCTAGAATCATGAGAATCACAATACATGGAGAATCACAATACATCTAGAATCACAATACATGGAGAATCACAATACATCTAGAATCACAATACATCTAGAATCATGAGAATCACAATACATCTAGAATCCCAATACATCTAGAATCATGAGAATCACAATACATGGAGAATCACAATACATGTAGAATCACAATACATGTAGAATCACAATACATCTAGAATCACAATACATCTAGAATCACAATACATGTAGAATCATGAGAATCACAATACATGTAGAATCACAATACATGTAGAATCACAATACATGTAGAATCACAATACATCTAGAATCACAATACATCTAGAATCACAATACATCTAGAATCACAATACATCTAGAATCACAATACATCTAGAATCATGAGAATCACAATACATCTAGAATCACAATACATCTAGAATCACAATACATCTAGAATCACAATACATCTAGAATCATGAGAATCACAATACATGTAGAATCACAATACATCTAGAATCACAATACATGTAGAATCACAATACATGTAGAATCACAATACATCTAGAATCACAATACATGTAGAATCACAATACATGTAGAATCATGAGAATCACAATACATGTAGAATCATGAGAATCACAATACATGTAGAATCACAATACATGTAGAATCACAATACATGGAGAATCACAATACTTGGAGAATCACAATACATGTAGAATCACAATACATCTAGAATCATGAGAATCACAATACATGTAGAATCACAATACATGTAGAATCACAATACATGTAGAATCACAATACATGTAGAATCACAATACATGTAGAATCACAATACATATAGAATCACAATACATGTAGAATCACAATACATGTAGAATCACAATACATGGAGAATCACAATACATCTAGAATCACAATACATCTAGAATCATGAGAATCACAATACATCTAGAATCACAATACATCTAGAATCATGAGAATCACAATACATCTAGAATCACAATACATCTAGAATCATGAGAATCACAATACATGGAGAATCACAATACATGGAGAATCACAATACATGGAGAATCACAATACATGGAGAATCACAATACATGTAGAATCACAATACATGGAGAATCACAATACATGGAGAATCACAATACATCTAGAATCACAATACATGGAGAATCACAATACATGTAGAATCACAATACATGGAGAATCACAATACATCTAGAATCACAATACATCTAGAATCACAATACATGGAGAATCACAATACATCATGGAGAATCACAATACATGGAGAATCACAATACATGTAGAATCACAATACATGGAGAATCACAATACATCTAGAATCACAATACATGGAGAATCACAATACATGGAGAATCACAATACATGGAGAATCACAATACATGGAGAATCACAATACATGGAGAATCACAATACATGGAGAATCACAATACATCTAGAATCACAATACATGGAGAATCACAATACATGGAGAATCACAATACATGGAGAATCACAATACATGGAGAATCACAATACATGGAGAATCACAATACATCTAGAATCACAATACATCTAGAATCACAATACATCTAGATTCATGAGAATCACAATACATGGAGAATCACAATACATCTAGAATCACAATACATGGAGAATCACAATACATCTAGAATCACAATACATCTAGAATCACAATACATCTAGAATCATGAGAATCACAATACATCTAGAATCACAATACATCTAGAATCATGAGAATCACAATACATCTAGAATCACAATACATGGAGAATCACAATACATGTAGAATCACATTACATCTAGAATCACAATACATCTAGAATCACAATACATCTAGAATCACAATACATCTAGAATCACAATACATCTAGAATCACAATACATCTAGAATCACAATACATGGAGAATCACAATACATGTAGAATCACAATACATGTAGAATCATGAGAATTACAATACATGTAGAATCACAATACATGGAGAATCACAATACATCTAGAATCACAATACATCTAGAATCATGAGAATCACAATACATCTAGTATCACAATACATCTAGAATCATGAGAATCACAATACATGGAGAATCACAATACATCTAGAATCACAATACATGGAGAATCACAATACATCTAGAATCACAATACATTTAGAATCATGAGAATCACAATACATCTAGAATCACAATACATCTAGAATCACAATACATGTAGAATCACAATACATCTAGAATCATGAGAATCACAATACATCTAGAATCATGAGAATCACAATACATGTAGAATCACAATACATGTAGAATCACAATACATGTAGAATCACAATACATGTAGAATCACAATACATGTAGAATCATGAGAATCACAATACATGTAGAATCATGAGAATCACAATACATGTAGAATCACAATACATGTAGAATCACAATACATGGAGAATCACAATACTTGGAGAATCACAATACATGTAGAATCACAATACATCTAGAATCATGAGAATCACAATACATGTAGAATCACAATACATGTAGAATCACAATACATGTAGAATCACAATACATGTAGAATCACAATACATGTAGAATCACAATACATATAGAATCACAATACATGTAGAATCACAATACATGTAGAATCACAATACATGGAGAATCACAATACATCTAGAATCACAATACATCTAGAATCATGAGAATCACAATACATCTAGAATCACAATACATCTAGAATCATGAGAATCACAATACATCTAGAATCACAATACATCTAGAATCATGAGAATCACAATACATGGAGAATCACAATACATGGAGAATCACAATACATGGAGAATCACAATACATGGAGAATCACAATACATGTAGAATCACAATACATGGAGAATCACAATACATGGAGAATCACAATACATCTAGAATCACAATACATGGAGAATCACAATACATGTAGAATCACAATACATGGAGAATCACAATACATCTAGAATCACAATACATCTAGAATCACAATACATGGAGAATCACAATACATCATGGAGAATCACAATACATGGAGAATCACAATACATGTAGAATCACAATACATGGAGAATCACAATACATCTAGAATCACAATACATGGAGAATCACAATACATGGAGAATCACAATACATGGAGAATCACAATACATGTAGAATCACAATACATGGAGAATCACAATACATGGAGAATCACAATACATCTAGAATCACAATACATGGAGAATCACAATACATGGAGAATCACAATACATGGAGAATCACAATACATGGAGAATCACAATACATGGAGAATCACAATACATCTAGAATCACAATACATCTAGAATCACAATACATCTAGATTCATGAGAATCACAATACATGGAGAATCACAATACATCTAGAATCACAATACATGGAGAATCACAATACATCTAGAATCACAATACATCTAGAATCACAATACATCTAGAATCATGAGAATCACAATACATCTAGAATCACAATACATCTAGAATCATGAGAATCACAATACATCTAGAATCACAATACATGGAGAATCACAATACATGTAGAATCACATTACATCTAGAATCACAATACATCTAGAATCACAATACATCTAGAATCACAATACATCTAGAATCACAATACATCTAGAATCACAATACATCTAGAATCACAATACATGGAGAATCACAATACATGTAGAATCACAATACATGTAGAATCATGAGAATTACAATACATGTAGAATCACAATACATGGAGAATCACAATACATCTAGAATCACAATACATCTAGAATCATGAGAATCACAATACATCTAGTATCACAATACATCTAGAATCATGAGAATCACAATACATGGAGAATCACAATACATCTAGAATCACAATACATGGAGAATCACAATACATCTAGAATCACAATACATTTAGAATCATGAGAATCACAATACATCTAGAATCACAATACATCTAGAATCACAATACATGTAGAATCACAATACATCTAGAATCATGAGAATCACAATACATCTAGAATCACAATACATCTAGAATCATGAGAATCACAATACATGGAGAATCACAATACATCTAGAATCACAATACATGGAGAATCACAATACATCTAGAATCACAATACATCTAGAATCATGAGAATCACAATACATCTAGAATCCCAATACATCTAGAATCATGAGAATCACAATACATGGAGAATCACAATACATGTAGAATCACAATACATTAAAATCACAATACATCTAGAATCACAATACATCTAGAATCACAATACATGTAGAATCATGAGAATCACAATACATGTAGAATCACAATACATGTAGAATCACAATACATGTAGAATCACAATACATCTAGAATCACAATACATCTAGAATCACAATACATCTAGAATCATGAGAATCACAATACATCTAGAATCACAATACATCTAGAATCACAATACATCTAGAATCATGAGAATCACAATACATGTAGAATCACAATACATGTAGAATCACAATACATCTAGAATCACAATACATGTAGAATCACAATACATGTAGAATCATGAGAATCACAATACATGTAGAATCATGAGAATCACAATACATGTAGAATCACAATACATGTAGAATCACAATACATGGAGAATCACAATACTTGGAGAATCACAATACATGTAGAATCACAATACATCTAGAATCATGAGAATCACAATACATGTAGAATCACAATACATGTAGAATCACAATACATGTAGAATCACAATACATGTAGAATCACAATACATGTAGAATCACAATACATATAGAATCACAATACATGTAGAATCACAATACATGTAGAATCACAATACATGGAGAATCACAATACATCTAGAATCACAATACATCTAGAATCATGAGAATCACAATACATCTAGAATCACAATACATCTAGAATCATGAGAATCACAATACATCTAGAATCACAATACATCTAGAATCATGAGAATCACAATACATGGAGAATCACAATACATGGAGAATCACAATACATGGAGAATCACAATACATCTAGAATCACAATACATGGAGAATCACATTACATGTAGAATCACAATACATGGAGAATCACAATACATCTAGAATCACAATACATGTAGAATCATGAGAATCACAATACATGTAGAATCACAATACATGTAGAATCACAATACATCTAGAATCACAATACATGTAGAATCACAATACATGGAGAATCACAATACATCTAGAATCACAATACATGTAGAATCATGAGAATCACAATACATGTAGAATCACAATACATGTAGAATCACAATACATGTAGAATCACAATACATGTAGAATCACAATACATCTAGAATCACAATACATGTAGAATCATGAGAATCACAATACATCTAGAATCACAATACATGGAGAATCACAATACATGTAGAATCACAATACATGGAGAATCACAATACATCTAGAATCACAATACATCTAGAATCACAATACATGGAGAATCACAATACATGGAGAATCACAATACATGGAGAATCACAATACATCTAGAATCACAATACATGTAGAATCACAATACATGGAGAATCACAATACATGGAGAATCACAATACATGGAGAATCACAATACATGGAGAATCACAATACATGTAGAATCACTGGTCTCATCCCTCTGTCTGAAGTGTGTTCTCTGGAGGCTAAACGTGTGTGTGTGTGTGTGTGTGTGTGTGTAGGAGGTGTGTGTCCATGACCACCTGGCAGTGCGTGTGTGTGGTGAGATGCTGAAGGACCCGTCAGCTCCCGAAGTCCGTCTCTACGCCAAAGTACTGAACAGTCTGGAGCTCAGTTCTGACGGCAACACGACTAGAGACCTGGTGACCCTGTTACAACAAGTTACACAGGTACAGTACTGACAACAACACAACACCTGGTGACCCTGTTACAACAAGTTACACAGGTACAGTACTGACAACAACACAACACCTGGTGACCCTGTTACAACACAACACCTGGTGACCCTGTTACAACACATTACCTGATGACACCAAACTGTCTGTGTAGGAGGTGAAGGATCGTATCGCTTTGCGTGCTGTGGAGAAGCTGATTGGACAACTGCAGGACTCCAACAACCAACCAGATCTCAGCACTACGACACTACAGCCTGTAGATGTCAACACTGAGGGTAAAGAGAGAGAGGAGACTAATACTGAGGGTAGAGAGAGAGAGGAGACTACTACTGAGGGTAGAGAGAGAGAGGAGACTACTACTGAGGGTAGAGAGAGAGAGGAGACTACTACTGAGGGTAGAGAGAGAGGAGACTACTACTGAGGGTAGAGAGAGAGAGAGGAGACTACTACTGAGGGTAGAGAGAGAGGAGACTACTACTGAGGGTAGAGAGAGAGGAGACTACTACTGAGGGTAGAGAGAGAGAGGAGACTACTACTGAGGGTAAAGAGAGAGAGGAGACTACTACTGAGGGTAGAGAGAGAGGAGACTACTACTGAGGGTAGAGAGAGGAGACTACTACTGAAGGTAGAGAGAGAGAGGAGACTACTACTGGGGGTAGAGAGAGAGAGGAGACTACTGAGGGTAGAGAGAGAGGAGACTACTACTGAGGGTAGAGAGAGGAGACTACTACTGAAGGTAGAGAGAGAGAGGAGACTACTACTGAAGGTAGAGAGAGAGAGGAGACTACTACTGAGGGTAGAGAGAGAGGAGACTACTACTGAGGGTAGAGAGAGAGAGAGAGCAGACTACTACTGAGGGTAGAGAGAGAGAGAGAGCAGACTACTACTGAGGGTAGAGAGGAGACTACTACTGAGGGTAGAGAGAGAGGAGACTACTACTGAGGGTAGAGAGAGAGAGAGGAGACTACTACTGAGGGTAGAGAGAGAGGAGACTACTACTGAGGGTAGAGAGAGAGAGAGGAGACTACTACTGAGGGTAGAGAGAGAGAGAGGAGACTACTACTGAGGGTAGAGAGAGAGAGAGGAGACTACTACTGAGGGTAGAGAGAGAGAGAGGAGACTACTACTGAGGGTAGAGAGAGAGAGGAGACTACTACTGAGGGTAGAGAGAGAGAGAGGAGACTACTACTGAGGGTAGAGAGAGAGAGAGGAGACTACTACTGAGGGTAGAGAGAGAGAGAGGAGACTACTACTGAGGGTAGAGAGAGAGAGAGGAGACTACTACTGAGGGAAGTGGGTCATGTTACTGTTAGACTGAATCAGATGACATGGAGAGAGGGAGATGTAACTCCTAAAGTCTTCATCTCTACAGAGGCTGCCAACCAGGACCTGGACCAGTCTGCCAAGAGGCCCAGGAGAGGTATTACCCCATCTTACACACCTCCTGCTAACCTCTGACACGGTTGAGCGCCACTAACAGTTGATCGTGTTTGTGTGTGTGTGTAGGTCAGAGGAAACCCTCCACAGCCAAAGGAGCCAAGAAGTCCAGCAGATCGGCAGAGTCCTCCGAGGAGAGGTGAGAGGAGGGGAGGAGAAGTGTGCTTAATCGTCCCTGAATGTTGAAATGGATCCGTTCTGTATATCACCTTTAATTTCTCCCTCCTCCTCCTCTCCGTCTCCCTCCTCTCCGTCTCCCTCCTCTTCTCTGTCCGTCTCCCTCCTCCTCCTCTCCGTCTCCCTCCTCCTCTCTGTCCGTCTCCCTCCTCTCCGCCTCCCTCCTCCTCCTCTCCATCTGCCTCCCTCCTCCTCTCCGTCTCCCCTCCTCCTCTCCCTCCTCTCCATCTGTCTCCTTCCCCCTCCTCCTCTCCCTCCTCTCCATCTGTCTCCTTCCCCCTCCTCCTCTCCATCTGTCTCCCTCCCCCTCCTCCTCTCCATCTGTCTCCCTCCCCCTCCTCCTCTCCATCTGTCTCCCTCCCCCTCCTCCTCTCCATCTGTCTCCCTCCCCCTCCTCCTCTCCATCTCTCTCCCTCCCCCTCCTCCTCTCCATCTGTCTCCCTCCCCCTCCTCCTCTCCATCTCTCTCCCTCTCCCTCCTCCTCTCCATCTCTCTCCCTCCCCCCCCTCCTCTCCATCTCTCTCCCTCCCCCTCCTCCTCTCCATCTCTCTCCCTCCCCCTCCTCCTCTCCATCTCTCTCCCTCCCCCTCCTCCTCTCCATCTCTCTCCCTCCCCCTCCTCCTCTCCATCTGCCTCCTCTCCGTCTCCCTCCCCCTCCTCCTCTCCATCTGCCTCCCTCCTCCTCTCTGTCTCCCTCCCCCTCTCCATCTGTCTCCCTCCCCCTCCTCCTCTCCATCCGTCTCCCTCCCCCTCCTCCTCTCCGTCTCCCTCCCCCTCCTCCTCCTCTCAATCTGTCTCCTTCCCCCTCTTCCTCTCCTTCTCCCTCCATAGTGATGGGGAGAATGTTCCAGACTCTGTGCCGGTACCCCGTCCATCCTGCCGGGCCAAGACGGCAGCTTTGGACAAAACCAGACTGGACCTCAGTGCCCTCATCAACCAGGAGGCCAACACCTCGTAGAGTCCCAGGTCAGATAGGGTAGAGAGGTCAGGATGTGTGTTAGCTGCCTAGTGGAATCAGTAATGTATCAGAGTAGTGGACATGTAGATCAACAGGTTTAGAGACAGAAGGAATTCATCAACTTGAATGAAAAATTTGATTTTATTGGATTAAATAAAACGATTAAACTTCCTCCTTCCTGTTGTGTCTCTCTGCTGTAATTCTCCCTTTGTTATTGAGCTCTGTATCCCTCCAGGAAGTCCCATTGAGCTCTTTATTCCTCCAGGAAGTCCCATTGAGCTCTGTATCCCTCCAGGAAGTCCCATTGAGCTCTGTATTCCTCCAGGAAGTCCCATTGAGCTCTGTATCCCTCCAGGAAGTCCCATTGAGCTCTGTATCCCTCCAGGAAGTCCCATTGAGCTATGTATCCCTCCAGGAAGTCCCATTGAGCTCTTTATTCCTCCAGGAAGTCCCATTGAGCTCTGTATCACTCCAGGAAGTTCCATTGAGGTCTGTATCACTCCAGGAAGTCCCATTGAGCTCTGTATCCCTCCAGGAAGTCCCATTGAGCTCTTTATTCCTCCAGGAAGTCCCATTGAGCTCTGTATCCCTCCAGGAAGTCCCATTGAGCTCTGTATTCCTCCAGGAAGTCCCATTGAGCTCTGTATCCCTCCAGGAAGTCCCATTGAGCTCTGTATCCCTCCAGGAAGTCCCATTGAGCTCTGTATCCCTCCAGGAAGTCCCATTGAGCTCTGTATCCCTCCAGGAAGTCCCATTGAGCTCTGTATCCCTCCAGGAAGTCCCATTGAGCTCTGTATCCCTCCAGGAAGTCCCATTGAGCTCTGTATTCCTCCAGGAAGTCCCATTGAGCTCTGTATCCCTCTAACAAAGGGAGACCACGTCATTACTGAGGTGTGTGTGTTCTGTGGGAGCGTTGCAGGGGTCACGGTGTGTGTGTGTGTGTGTGTGTGTTCTGTGGGGGCGTTGCAGGGGTCACGGTGTGTGTGTGTGTTCTGTGGGGGCGTTGCAGGGGTCACGGTGTGTGTGTGTGTGTTCTGTGGGGGCGTTGCAGGGGTCACGGTGTGTGTGTGTGTGTTCTGTGGGAGCGTTGCAGGGGTCACGGTGTGTGTGTGTGTGGGGGGGGGGGATGGGGACTGAACGGGGTGTGGTACAGTACTGAGATGGTCATTATCACTGACCGCAACACATTGGTCCAGTTTCTGCCGGATCTTACATCTCAGCCAATCACATCGTGTGAAATAGCTATCTGATGCTCTACGCTGAACAAATATAAACGCAACATGAAAGAATTTCAAAGATTGAGTTACAGTTCGTATCAGTCAATTTAAAAAATATTCATTAGGTCACTAATCTATGGATTTCAGATATGAATTCTTTGGTCACAGATACCTTAACTAAAGTAGGGGCGTGGATCAGAAACCCCAGTCAGTATCTGGTGTGACCGTTTGCCTCATGCAGCGCGACACATCTCCTTCACATAGAGTTGATCAGGCTGTTGATTGGAGTTGATCAGGCTGTTGATTGGAGTTGATCAGGCTGTTGATTGGAGTTGATCAGGCTGTTGATTGGAGTTGATCAGGCTGTTGATTGGAGTTGATCAGGCTGTTGATTGGAGTTGATCAGGCTGTTGATTAGAGTTGATCAGGCTGTTGATTAGAGTTGATCAGGCTGTTGATTGGAGTTGATCAGGCTGTTGATTGGAGTTGATCAGGCTGTTGATTGGAGTTGATCAGGCTGTTGATTGGAGTTGATCAGGCTGTTGATTGGAGTTGATCAGGCTGTTGATTGGAGTTGATCAGGCTGTTGATTGGAGTTGATCAGGCTGTTGATTAGAGTTGATCAGGCTGTTGATTGGAGTTGATCAGGCTGTTGATTGGAGTTGATCAGGCTGTTGATTGGAGTTGATCAGGCTGTTGATTAGAGTTGATCAGGCTGTTGATTGGAGTTGATCAGGCTGTTGATTGGAGTTGATCAGGCTGTTGATTGGAGTTGATCAGGCTGTTGATTGGAGTTGATCAGGCTGTTGATTGGAGTTGATCAGGCTGTTGATTGGAGTTGATCAGGCTGTTGATTAGAGTTGATCAGGCTGTTGATTGGAGTTGATCAGGCTGTTGATTGGAGTTGATCAGGCTGTTGATTAGAGTTGATCAGGCTGTTGATTGGAGTTGATCAGGCTGTTGATTGGAGTTGATCAGGCTGTTGATTAGAGTTGATCAGGCTGTTGATTGGAGTTGATCAGGCTGTTGATTGGAGTTGATCAGGCTGTTGATTGGAGTTGATCAGGCTGTTGATTAGAGTTGATCAGGCTGTTGATTGGAGTTGATCAGGCTGTTGATTGGAGTTGATCAGGCTGTTGATTGGAGTTGATCAGGCTGTTGATTGGAGTTGATCAGGCTGTTGATTGGAGTTGATCAGGCTGTTGATTAGAGTTGATCAGGCTGTTGATTGGAGTTGATCAGGCTGTTGATTGGAGTTGATCAGGCTGTTGATTGGAGTTGATCAGGCTGTTGATTGGAGTTGATCAGGCTGTTGATTGGAGTTGATCAGGCTGTTGATTGGAGTTGATCAGGCTGTTGATTGGAGTTGATCAGGCTGTTGATTGGAGTTGATCAGGCTGTTGATTGGAGTTGATCAGGCTGTTGATTGGAGTTGATCAGGCTGTTGATTAGAGTTGATCAGGCTGTTGATTGGAGTTGATCAGGCTGTTGATTGGAGTTGATCAGGCTGTTGATTAGAGTTGATCAGGCTGTTGATTGGAGTTGATCAGGCTGTTGATTGGAGTTGATCAGGCTGTTGATTGGAGTTGATCAGGCTGTTGATTAGAGTTGATCAGGCTGTTGATTGGAGTTGATCAGGCTGTTGATTGGAGTTGATCAGGCTGTTGATTGGAGTTGATCAGGCTGTTGATTGGAGTTGATCAGGCTGTTGATTGGAGTTGATCAGGCTGTTGATTGGAGTTGATCAGGCTGTTGATTGGAGTTGATCAGGCTGTTGATTAGAGTTGATCAGGCTGTTGATTGGAGTTGATCAGGCTGTTGATTGGAGTTGATCAGGCTGTTGATTAGAGTTGATCAGGCTGTTGATTGGAGTTGATCAGGCTGTTGATTGGAGTTGATCAGGCTGTTGATTGGAGTTGATCAGGCTGTTGATTGGAGTTGATCAGGCTGTTGATTGGAGTTGATCAGGCTGTTGATTAGAGTTGATCAGGCTGTTGATTGGAGTTGATCAGGCTGTTGATTGGAGTTGATCAGGCTGTTGATTGGAGTTGATCAGGCTGTTGATTGGAGTTGATCAGGCTGTTGATTGGAGTTGATCAGGCTGTTGATTGGAGTTGATCAGGCTGTTGATTAGAGTTGATCAGGCTGTTGATTGGAGTTGATCAGGCTGTTGATTGGAGTTGATCAGGCTGTTGATTGGAGTTGATCAGGCTGTTGATTGGAGTTGATCAGGCTGTTGATTGGAGTTGATCAGGCTGTTGATTGGAGTTGATCAGGCTGTTGATTGGAGTTGATCAGGCTGTTGATTAGAGTTGATCAGGCTGTTGATTAGAGTTGATCAGGCTGTTGATTAGAGTTGATCAGGCTGTTGATTAGAGTTGATCAGGCTGTTGATTAGAGTTGATCAGGCTGTTGATTAGAGTTGATCAGGCTGTTGATTGTGGCCTGTGGAATGCTGTTCCACTCCTCTTCAATGGCTGTTGAAAGTGGCTGTATATTGGCGGGACCTGGAACACGCTGTCGTACACATCGATCCAGAGCATCCCAAACATGCTCAATGGGTGACATGTCTGGTGAGTATGCAGATCACGGAAGAACTGGGACATTTTCAGCTTCCAGGAATTGTGTACAGATCCTTGTGACATGGGACCGTGCATTATTATGCTGAAACATGAGGTGATGGAGGAGGATGAGGTGCACCTGCTGTTTAATCAGCTTCTTGATGTTCCACGTTTGTCAAGTGCACGGATGATGAAAGCAGAAATCCAACAGGGATGGAAACACATTTTTGCACAAAACATGAGAGAAATAAACTTAATCTGCGTACAGAAAATACAGAAAATACAGAAAATATATGTAAATAAGGGATCTGTTTGTTTATATATGTTTATATATATTTTGGAATAAAAAATAATAAACAAAACTGTTTTTGTCTTTGTCATTATTGGGGTATAGTGATGTCATTATTGGGGTATAGTGATGTCTTTATTGGGGTATAGTGATGTCATTATTGGGGTATAGTGATGTCTTTATTGGGGTATAGTGATGTCATTATTGGGGTATAGTGATGTCATTATTGGGGTATAGTGATGTCATTATTGGGGTATAGTGATGTCATTATTGGGGTATAGTGATGTCTTTATTGGGGTATAGTGATGTCATTATTGGGGTATAGTGATGTCATTATTGGGGTATAGTGATGTCTTTATTGGGGTATAGTGATGTCATTATTGGGGTATAGTGATGTCATTATTGGGGTATAGTGATGTCATTATTGGGGTATAGTGATGTCATTATTGGGGTATAGTGATGTCTTTATTGGGGTATAGTGATGTCATTATTGGGGTATAGTGATGTCATTATTGGGGTATAGTGATGTCATTATTGGGGTATAGTGATGTCATTATTGGGGTATAGTGATGTCATTATTGGGGTATAGTGATGTCATTATTGGGGTATAGTGATGTCATTATTGGGGTATAGTGATGTCTTTATTGGGGTATAGTGATGTCATTATTGGGGTATAGTGATGTCATTATTGGGGTATAGTGATGTCATTATTGGGGTATAGTGATGTCATTATTGGGGTATAGTGATGTCATTATTGGGGTATAGTGATGTCTTTATTGGGGTATAGTGATGTCATTATTGGGGTATAGTGATGTCATTATTGGGGTATAGTGATGTCATTATTGGGGTATTGTGATGTCATTATTGGGGTATAGTGATGTCATTATTGGGGTATAGTGATGTCATTATTGGGGTATAGTGATGTCATTATTGGGGTATAGTGATGTCTTTATTGGGGTATAGTGATGTCATTATTGGGGTATAGTGATGTCATTATTGGGGTATAGTGATGTCATTATTGGGGTATAGTGATGTCATTATTGGGGTATAGTGATGTCATTATTGGGGTATAGTGATGTCATTATTGGGGTATAGTGATGTCATTATTGGGGTATAGTGATGTCTTTATGGGGTATAGTGATGTCATTATTGGGGTATAGTGATGTCATTATTGGGGTATAGTGATGTCTTTATTGGGGTATAGTGATGTCTTTATTGGGGTATAGTGATGTCATTATTGGGGTATAGTGATGTCTTTATTGGGGTATAGTGATGTCATTATTGGGGTATAGTGATGTCATTATTGGGGTATAGTGATGTCATTATTGGGGTATAGTGATGTCATTATTGGGGTATAGTGATGTCATTATTGGGGTATAGTGATGTCTTTATTGGGGTATAGTGATGTCTTTATTGGGGTATAGTGATGTCTTTATTGGGGTATAGTGATGTCTTTATTGGGGTATAGTGATGTCATAATTGGGGTATAGTGATGTCATTATTGGGGTATAGTGATGTCATTATTGGGGTATAGTGATGTCATTATTGGGGTATAGTGATGTCTTTTTCGGGGTATAGTGATGTCTTTATTGGGGTATAGTGATGTCTTTATTGGGGTATAGTGATGTCTTTATTGGGGTATAGTGATGTCTTTATTGGGGTATAGTGATGTCATTATTGGGGTATAGTGATGTCATTATTGGGGTATAGTGATGTCATTATTGGGGTATAGTGATGTCATTATTGGGGTATAGTGATGTCTTTATTGGGGTATAGTGATGTCTTTATTGGGGTATAGTGATGTCTTTATGGGGTATAGTGATGTCATTATTGGGGTATAGTGATGTCTTTATTGGGGTATAGTGATGTCTTTATTGGGGTATAGTGATGTCTTTATTGGGGTATAGTGATGTCATTATTGGGGTATAGTGATGTCTTTATTGGGGTATAGTGATGTCATTATTGGGGTATAGTGATGTCTTTATTGGGGTATAGTGATGTCTTTATTGGGGTATAGTGATGTCTTTATTGGGGTATAGTGATGTCTTTATTGGGGTATAGTGATGTCTTTATTGGGGTATAGTGATGTCATTATTGGGGTATAGTGATGTCTTTATTGGGGTATAGTGATGTCTTTATGGGGTATAGTGATGTCATTATTGGGGTATAGTGATGTCATTATTGGGGTATAGTGATGTCATTATTGGGGTATAGTGATGTCTTTATGGGGTATAGTGATGTCTTTATGGGGTATAGTGATGTCATTATGGGGTATAGTGATGTCATTATTGGGGTATAGTGATGTCTTTTTTGGGGTATAGTGATGTCTTTATTGGGGTATAGTGATGTCATTATTGGGGTATAGTGATGTCATTATTGGGGTATAGTGATGTCATTATTGGGGTATAGTGATGTCATTATTGGGGTATAGTGATGTCATTATTGGGGTATAGTGATGTCATTATTGGGGTATAGTGATGTCATTATTGGGGTATAGTGATGTCTTTATTGGGGTATAGTGATGTCATTATTGGGGTATAGTGATGTCATTATTGGGGTATAGTGATGTCATTATTGGGGTATAGTGATGTCATTATTGGGGTATATTGATGTCATTATTGGGGTATAGTGATGTCATTATTGGGGTATAGTGATGTCATTATTGGGGTATAGTGATGTCATTATTGGGGTATAGTGATGTCATTATTGGGGTATAGTGATGTCATTATTGGGGTATAGTGATGTCATTATTGGGGTATAGTGATGTCATTATTGGGGTATAGTGATGTCTTTATTGGGGTATAGTGATGTCTTTATTGGGGTATAGTGATGTCTTTATTGGGGTATAGTGATGTCATTATTGGGGTATAGTGATGTCATTATTGGGGTATAGTGATGTCTTTATTGGGGTATAGTGATGTCATTATTGGGGTATAGTGATGTCATTATTGGGGTATAGTGATGTCTTTATTGGGGTATAGTGATGTCTTTATTGGGGTATAGTGATGTCATTATTGGGGTATAGTGATGTCTTTATTGGGGTATAGTGATGTCATTATTGGGGTATAGTGATGTCTTTATTGGGGTATAGTGATGTCTTTATTGGGGTATAGTGATGTCTTTATTGGGGTATAGTGATGTCTTTATTGGGGTATAGTGATGTCTTTATTGGGGTATAGTGATGTCTTTATTGGGGTATAGTGATGTCATTATTGGGGTATAGTGATGTCTTTATTGGGGTATAGTGATGTCTTTATGGGGTATAGTGATGTCATTATTGGGGTATAGTGATGTCATTATTGGGGTATAGTGATGTCTTTATGGGGTATAGTGATGTCTTTATGGGGTATAGTGATGTCATTATGGGGTATAGTGATGTCATTATTGGGGTATAGTGATGTCTTTATTGGGGTATAGTGATGTCTTTATTGGGGTATAGTGATGTCATTATTGGGGTATAGTGATGTCATTATTGGGGTATAGTGATGTCATTATTGGGGTATAGTGATGTCATTATTGGGGTATAGTGATGTCATTATTGGGGTATAGTGATGTCATTATTGGGGTATAGTGATGTCTTTATTGGGGTATAGTGATGTCATTATTGGGGTATAGTGATGTCATTATTGGGGTATAGTGATGTCATTATTGGGGTATAGTGATGTCATTATTGGGGTATAGTGATGTCATTATTGGGGTATAGTGATGTCATTATTGGGGTATAGTGATGTCATTATTGGGGTATAGTGATGTCATTATTGGGGTATAGTGATGTCTTTATTGGGGTATAGTGATGTCTTTATTGGGGTATAGTGATGTCATTATTGGGGTATAGTGATGTCATTATTGGGGTATAGTGATGTCATTATTGGGGTATAGTGATGTCATTATTGGGGTATATTGATGTCATTATTGGGGTATAGTGATGTCATTATTGGGGTATAGTGATGTCATTATTGGGGTATAGTGATGTCATTATTGGGGTATAGTGATGTCATTATTGGGGTATAGTGATGTCATTATTGGGGTATAGTGATGTCTTTATTGGGGTATAGTGATGTCATTATTGGGGTATAGTGATGTCTTTATTGGGGTATAGTGATGTCTTTATTGGGGTATAGTGATGTCTTTATTGGGGTATAGTGATGTCATTATTGGGGTATAGTGATGTCATTATTGGGGTATAGTGATGTCTTTATTGGGGTATAGTGATGTCATTATTGGGGTATAGTGATGTCATTATTGGGGTATAGTGATGTCTTTATTGGGGTATAGTGATGTCTTTATTGGGGTATAGTGATGTCATTATTGGGGTATAGTGATGTCATTATTGGGGTATAGTGATGTCAGTATGGGGTATAGTGATGTCATTATTGGGGTATAGTGATGTCTTTATTGGGGTATAGTGATGTCTTTATTGGGGTATAGTGATGTCTTTATGGGGTATAGTGATGTCTTTATTGGGGTATAGTGATGTCTTTATTGGGGTATAGTGATGTCTTTATGGGGTATAGTGATGTCTTTATTGGGGTATAGTGATGTCTTTATGGGGTATAGTGATGTCTTTATTGGGGTATAGTGATGTCTTTATTGGGTATAGTGATGTCTTTATGGGGTATAGTGATGTCATTATTGGGGTATAGTGATGTCATTATGGGGTATAGTGATGTCTTTATTGGGGTATAGTGATGTCTTTATTGGGGTATAGTGATGTCTTTATTGGGGTATAGTGATGTCTTTATGGGGTATAGTGATGTCTTTATTGGGGTATAGTGATGTCTTTATGGGGTATAGTGATGTCTTTATTGGGGTATAGTGATGTCTTTATGGGGTATAGTGATGTCTTTATTGGGGTATAGTGATGTCTTTATTGGGTATAGTGATGTCTTTATGGGGTATAGTGATGTCATTATTGGGGTATAGTGATGTCATTATGGGGTATAGTGATGTCTTTATTGGGGTATAGTGATGTCTTTATTGGGGTATAGTGATGTCATTATTGGGGTATAGTGATGTCTTTATGGGGTATAGTGATGTCATTATTGGGGTATAGTGATGTCATTATTGGGGTATAGTGATGTCATTATTGGGGTATAGTGATGTCATTATTGGGGTATAGTGATGTCATTATTGGGGTATAGTGATGTCATTATTGGGGTATAGTGATGTCATTATTGGGGTATAGTGATGTCATTATTGGGGTATAGTGATGTCATTATTGGGGTATAGTGATGTCATTATTGGGGTATAGTGATGTCTTTATTGGGGTATAGTGATGTCTTTATTGGGGTATAGTGATGTCTTTATGGGGTATAGTGATGTCTTTATTGGGGTATAGTGATGTCTTTATTGGGGTATAGTGATGTCTTTATGGGGTATAGTGATGTCTTTATGGGGTATAGTGATGTCATTATTGGGGTATAGTGATGTCATTATTGGGGTATAGTGATGTCTTTATTGGGGTATAGTGATGTCTTTATTGGGGTATAGTGATGTCTTTATTGGGTTATAGTGATGTCTTTATTGGGGTATAGTGATGTCATTATGGGGGTATAGTGATGTCTTTATTGGGGTATAGTGATGTCTTTATGGGGTATAGTGATGTCTTTATTGGGGTATAGTGATGTCATTATTGGGGTATAGTGATGTCTTTATTGGGGTATAGTGATGTCTTTATGGGGTATAGTGATGTCTTTATGGGGTATAGTGATGTCTTTATTGGGGTATAGTGATGTCTTTATTGGGGTATAGTGATGTCTTTATGGGGTATAGTGATGTCTTTATGGGGGTATAGTGATGTCTTTATTGGGGTATAGTGATGTCATTATTGGGGTATAGTGATGTCTTTATTGGGGTATAGTGATGTCATTATTGGGGTATAGTGATGTCATTATTGGGGTATAGTGATGTCTTTATGGGGTATAGTGATGTCTTTATGGGGTATAGTGATGTCATTATTGGGGTATAGTGATGTCATTATTGGGGTATAGTGATGTCATTATTGGGGTATAGTGATGTCATTATTGGGGTATAGTGATGTCTTTATGGGGTATAGTGATGTCTTTATGGGGTATAGTGATGTCATTATTGGGGTATAGTGATGTCATTATTGGGGTATAGTGATGTCTTTATTGGGGTATAGTGATGTCTTTATTGGGGTATAGTGATGTCATTATTGGGGTATAGTGATGTCTTTATTGGGGTATAGTGATGTCATTATTGAGGTATAGTGATGTCATTATTGGGGTATAGCGATGTCTTTATGGGGTATAGTGATGTCTTTATGGGGTATAGTGATGTCATTATTGGGGTATAGTGATGTCATTATTGGGGTATAGTGATGTCATTATTGGGGTATAGTGATGTCATTATTGGGGTATAGTGATGTCTTTATTGGGGTATAGTGATGTCTTTATTGGGGTATAGTGATGTCTTTATGGGGTATAGTGATGTCTTTATTGGGGTATAGTGATGTCTTTATTGGGGTATAGTGATGTCTTTATTGGGGTATAGTGATGTCATTATTGGGGTATAGTGATGTCTTTATTGGGGTATAGTGATGTCATTATTGGGGTATAGTGATGTCTTTATGGGGTATAGTGATGTCTTTATGGGGTATAGTGATGTCTTTATTGGGGTATAGTGATGTCTTTATTGGGGTATAGTGATGTCTTTATGGGGTATAGTGATGTCTTTATTGGGGTATAGTGATGTCTTTATGGGGTATAGTGATGTCATTATTGGGGTATAGTGATGTCTTTATTGGGGTATAGTGATGTCTTTATGGGGTATAGTGATGTCATTATTGGGGTATAGTGATGTCTTTATTGGGTATAGTGATGTCATTATTGGGGTATAGTGATGTCTTTATTGGGGTATAGTGATGTCATTATTGGGGTATAGTGATGTCATTATTGGGGTATAGTGATGTCATTATTGGGGTATAGTGATGTCTTTATTGGGGTATAGTGATGTCTTTATTGGGGTATAGTGATGTCTTTATTGGGGTATAGTGATGTCTTTATTGGGGTATAGTGATGTCATTATTGGGGTATAGTGATGTCTTTATTGGGGTATAGTGATGTCTTTATGGGGTATAGTGATGTCATTATTGGGGTATAGTGATGTCATTATTGGGGTATAGTGATGTCATTATTGGGGTATAGTGATGTCTTTATGGGGTATAGTGATGTCTTTATGGGGTATAGTGATGTCATTATGGGGTATAGTGATGTCATTATTGGGGTATAGTGATGTCTTTTTTGGGGTATAGTGATGTCTTTATTGGGGTATAGTGATGTCATTATTGGGGTATAGTGATGTCATTATTGGGGTATAGTGATGTCATTATTGGGGTATAGTGATGTCATTATTGGGGTATAGTGATGTCATTATTGGGGTATAGTGATGTCATTATTGGGGTATAGTGATGTCATTATTGGGGTATAGTGATGTCTTTATTGGGGTATAGTGATGTCATTATTGGGGTATAGTGATGTCATTATTGGGGTATAGTGATGTCATTATTGGGGTATAGTGATGTCATTATTGGGGTATAGTGATGTCATTATTGGGGTATAGTGATGTCATTATTGGGGTATAGTGATGTCTTTATTGGGGTATAGTGATGTCTTTATTGGGGTATAGTGATGTCATTATTGGGGTATAGTGATGTCATTATTGGGGTATAGTGATGTCATTATTGGGGTATATTGATGTCATTATTGGGGTATAGTGATGTCATTATTGGGGTATAGTGATGTCATTATTGGGGTATAGTGATGTCATTATTGGGGTATAGTGATGTCATTATTGGGGTATAGTGATGTCATTATTGGGGTATAGTGATGTCATTATTGGGGTATAGTGATGTCTTTATTGGGGTATAGTGATGTCATTATTGGGGTATAGTGATGTCTTTATTGGGGTATAGTGATGTCTTTATTGGGGTATAGTGATGTCTTTATTGGGGTATAGTGATGTCATTATTGGGGTATAGTGATGTCATTATTGGGGTATAGTGATGTCTTTATTGGGGTATAGTGATGTCATTATTGGGGTATAGTGATGTCATTATTGGGGTATAGTGATGTCTTTATTGGGGTATAGTGATGTCTTTATTGGGGTATAGTGATGTCATTATTGGGGTATAGTGATGTCTTTATTGGGGTATAGTGATGTCATTATTGGGGTATAGTGATGTCTTTATTGGGGTATAGTGATGTCTTTATTGGGGTATAGTGATGTCTTTATTGGGGTATAGTGATGTCTTTATTGGGGTATAGTGATGTCTTTATTGGGGTATAGTGATGTCTTTATTGGGGTATAGTGATGTCATTATTGGGGTATAGTGATGTCTTTATTGGGGTATAGTGATGTCTTTATGGGGTATAGTGATGTCATTATTGGGGTATAGTGATGTCATTATTGGGGTATAGTGATGTCATTATTGGGGTATAGTGATGTCTTTATGGGGTATAGTGATGTCTTTATGGGGTATAGTGATGTCATTATGGGGTATAGTGATGTCATTATTGGGGTATAGTGATGTCTTTATTGGGGTATAGTGATGTCTTTATTGGGGTATAGTGATGTCATTATTGGGGTATAGTGATGTCATTATTGGGGTATAGTGATGTCATTATTGGGGTATAGTGATGTCATTATTGGGGTATAGTGATGTCATTATTGGGGTATAGTGATGTCTTTATTGGGGTATAGTGATGTCATTATTGGGGTATAGTGATGTCATTATTGGGGTATAGTGATGTCATTATTGGGGTATAGTGATGTCATTATTGGGGTATAGTGATGTCATTATTGGGGTATAGTGATGTCATTATTGGGGTATAGTGATGTCATTATTGGGGTATAGTGATGTCTTTATTGGGGTATAGTGATGTCTTTATTGGGGTATAGTGATGTCATTATTGGGGTATAGTGATGTCATTATTGGGGTATAGTGATGTCATTATTGGGGTATATTGATGTCATTATTGGGGTATAGTGATGTCATTATTGGGGTATAGTGATGTCATTATTGGGGTATAGTGATGTCATTATTGGGGTATAGTGATGTCATTATTGGGGTATAGTGATGTCATTATTGGGGTATAGTGATGTCATTATTGGGGTATAGTGATGTCTTTATTGGGGTATAGTGATGTCATTATTGGGGTATAGTGATGTCTTTATTGGGGTATAGTGATGTCTTTATTGGGGTATAGTGATGTCTTTATTGGGGTATAGTGATGTCATTATTGGGGTATAGTGATGTCATTATTGGGGTATAGTGATGTCTTTATTGGGGTATAGTGATGTCATTATTGGGGTATAGTGATGTCATTATTGGGGTATAGTGATGTCTTTATTGGGGTATAGTGATGTCTTTATTGGGGTATAGTGATGTCATTATTGGGGTATAGTGATGTCATTATTGGGGTATAGTGATGTCAGTATGGGGTATAGTGATGTCATTATTGGGGTATAGTGATGTCTTTATTGGGGTATAGTGATGTCTTTATTGGGGTATAGTGATGTCTTTATGGGGTATAGTGATGTCTTTATTGGGGTATAGTGATGTCTTTATTGGGGTATAGTGATGTCTTTATGGGGTATAGTGATGTCTTTATTGGGGTATAGTGATGTCTTTATGGGGTATAGTGATGTCTTTATTGGGGTATAGTGATGTCTTTATTGGGTATAGTGATGTCTTTATGGGGTATAGTGATGTCATTATTGGGGTATAGTGATGTCATTATGGGGTATAGTGATGTCTTTATTGGGGTATAGTGATGTCTTTATTGGGGTATAGTGATGTCATTATTGGGGTATAGTGATGTCTTTATGGGGTATAGTGATGTCATTATTGGGGTATAGTGATGTCATTATTGGGGTATAGTGATGTCATTATTGGGGTATAGTGATGTCATTATTGGGGTATAGTGATGTCTTTATTGGGGTATAGTGATGTCTTTATTGGGGTATAGTGATGTCATTATTGGGGTATAGTGATGTCTTTATTAGGGTATAGTGATGTCTTTATTGGGGTATAGTGATGTCATTATTGGGGTATAGTGATGTCTTTATTGGGGTATAGTGATGTCTTTATTGGGGTATAGTGATGTCATTATTGGGGTATAGTGATGTCATTATTGGGGTATAGTGATGTCAGTATGGGGTATAGTGATGTCATTATTGGGGTATAGTGATGTCTTTATTGGGGTATAGTGATGTCTTTATTGGGGTATAGTGATGTCTTTATGGGGTATAGTGATGTCTTTATTGGGGTATAGTGATGTCTTTATTGGGGTATAGTGATGTCTTTATGGGGTATAGTGATGTCTTTATTGGGGTATAGTGATGTCTTTATGGGGTATAGTGATGTCTTTATTGGGGTATAGTGATGTCTTTATTGGGTATAGTGATGTCTTTATGGGGTATAGTGATGTCATTATTGGGGTATAGTGATGTCATTATGGGGTATAGTGATGTCTTTATTGGGGTATAGTGATGTCTTTATTGGGGTATAGTGATGTCATTATTGGGGTATAGTGATGTCTTTATGGGGTATAGTGATGTCATTATTGGGGTATAGTGATGTCATTATTGGGGTATAGTGATGTCATTATTGGGGTATAGTGATGTCATTATTGGGGTATAGTGATGTCATTATTGGGGTATAGTGATGTCATTATTGGGGTATAGTGATGTCATTATTGGGGTATAGTGATGTCATTATTGGGGTATAGTGATGTCATTATTGGGGTATAGTGATGTCTTTATTGGGGTATAGTGATGTCTTTATTGGGGTATAGTGATGTCTTTATGGGGTATAGTGATGTCTTTATTGGGGTATAGTGATGTCTTTATTGGGGTATAGTGATGTCTTTATGGGGTATAGTGATGTCTTTATGGGGTATAGTGATGTCATTATTGGGGTATAGTGATGTCATTATTGGGGTATAGTGATGTCTTTATTGGGGTATAGTGATGTCTTTATTGGGGTATAGTGATGTCTTTATTGGGTTATAGTGATGTCTTTATTGGGGTATAGTGATGTCATTATGGGGGTATAGTGATGTCTTTATTGGGGTATAGTGATGTCTTTATGGGGTATAGTGATGTCTTTATTGGGGTATAGTGATGTCATTATTGGGGTATAGTGATGTCTTTATTGGGGTATAGTGATGTCTTTATGGGGTATAGTGATGTCTTTATGGGGGTATAGTGATGTCTTTATTGGGGTATAGTGATGTCATTATTGGGGTATAGTGATGTCTTTATTGGGGTATAGTGATGTCATTATTGGGGTATAGTGATGTCATTATTGGGGTATAGTGATGTCTTTATGGGGTATAGTGATGTCTTTATGGGGTATAGTGATGTCATTATTGGGGTATAGTGATGTCATTATTGGGGTATAGTGATGTCATTATTGGGGTATAGTGATGTCATTATTGGGGTATAGTGATGTCTTTATGGGGTATAGTGATGTCTTTATGGGGTATAGTGATGTCATTATTGGGGTATAGTGATGTCATTATTGGGGTATAGTGATGTCTTTATTGGGGTATAGTGATGTCTTTATTGGGGTATAGTGATGTCATTATTGGGGTATAGTGATGTCTTTATTGGGGTATAGTGATGTCATTATTGAGGTATAGTGATGTCATTATTGGGGTATAGCGATGTCTTTATGGGGTATAGTGATGTCTTTATGGGGTATAGTGATGTCATTATTGGGGTATAGTGATGTCATTATTGGGGTATAGTGATGTCATTATTGGGGTATAGTGATGTCTTTATTGGGGTATAGTGATGTCTTTATTGGGGTATAGTGATGTCTTTATGGGGTATAGTGATGTCTTTATTGGGGTATAGTGATGTCTTTATTGGGGTATAGTGATGTCTTTATTGGGGTATAGTGATGTCATTATTGGGGTATAGTGATGTCATTATTGGGGTATAGTGATGTCTTTATGGGGTATAGTGATGTCTTTATGGGGTATAGTGATGTCTTTATTGGGGTATAGTGATGTCTTTATTGGGGTATAGTGATGTCTTTATGGGGTATAGTGATGTCTTTATTGGGGTATAGTGATGTCTTTATGGGGTATAGTGATGTCATTATTGGGGTATAGTGATGTCTTTATTGGGGTATAGTGATGTCTTTATGGGGTATAGTGATGTCATTATTGGGGTATAGTGATGTCTTTATTGGGTATAGTGATGTCATTATTGGGGTATAGTGATGTCTTTATTGGGGTATAGTGATGTCATTATTGGGGTATAGTGATGTCATTATTGGGGTATAGTGATGTCATTATTGGGGTATAGTGATGTCTTTATTGGGGTATAGTGATGTCTTTATTGGGGTATAGTGATGTCTTTATGGGGTATAGTGATGTCTTTATTGGGGTATAGTGATGTCTTTATTGGGGTTTGGTGATGTCTTTATTGGGGTATAGTGATGTCATTATTGGGGTATAGTGATGTCTTTATTGGGGTATAGTGATGTCATTATTGGGGTATAGTGATGTCTTTATGGGGTATAGTGATGTCTTTATTGGGGTATAGTGATGTCATTATGGGGTATAGTGATGTCATTATTGGGGTATAGTGATGTCTTTATTGGGGTATAGTGATGTCTTTATTGGGTATAGTGATGTCTTTATGGGGTATAGTGATGTCATTATTGGGGTATAGTGATGTCTTTATTGGGGTATAGTGATGTCTTTATTGGGGTATAGTGATGTCATTATGGGGTATTGTGGGGTATTGTAAAATAATTTACAGGGTTAATAACCTCTGGGGGGGTAGTGGGGTGTACAGGGTTAATAACCTCTGGGGGGGGTAGTGGGGTGTACAGGGTTAATAACCTCTGGGGGGGTAGTGGGGTGTACAGGGTTAATAATCTCAGGGGGGGGGGGGGGTAGTGGGGTGTACAGGGTTAACCTCTGGGGGGGGGGGGGTAGTGGGGTGTACAGGGTTAATAAACTCTGGGGGGGGGGGGTAGTGGGGTGTACAGGGTTAACCTCTGGGGGGGGGGGGTAGTGGGGTGTACAGGGTTAATAACCTCTGGGGGGGGGGGTAGTGGGGTGTACAGGGTTAATAACCTCTGGGGGGGGGGGGGTAGTGGGGTGTACAGGGTTAATAACCTCTGGGGGGGGTAGTGGGGTGTACAGGGTTAATAATCTCTGGGGGGTGGTAGTGGGGTGTACAGGGTTAACCTCTGGGGGGGGGGTAGTGGGGTGTACAGGGTTAATAACCTCTGGGGGGGGGGGGGTAGTGGGGTGTACAGGGTTAATAACCTCAGGGGGGGGGGGGTAGTGGGGTGTACAGGGTTAATAACCTCTGTGGGGGGGGGGGGGGGGTAAGTGGGGTGTACAGGGTTAATAACCTCTGTGGGGGGGGGGGGGGGGGTAAGTGGGGTGTACAGGGTAAAAAACCTCTGGGGGGGGGGGTAGTGGGGTGTACAGGGTTAATAATGTTCACACACGACAGGCAGGACTCATTTCATTCACATGTTTAATTCATTAATGCTCTGGGTGAAAACTAAGAAACCAAAGAACAGACAGAAAAGCCCAACAACAACAACAACATTGTTTAAAAGACAGAAGGCTTCAAGGCAATGTTCCCCGTTAGCAGAGATCTCATTAGCTTTAAAACGTCACACTAGAAGGTGGTTCCCGGGTCCCGGGCCGTACTGAAAGACATCCTGCATCACGTCCTCTTCACCACGCCACGGCCCAGAGTCGTGTGCTACGTCGGGGGTACGGTGTCCTTCGAGATGAGCCCGTAGCTTCTGGACAGAGTCGATATGAAGTAAGTAGGGTTTAAGTCACAAATAGCACCTTGTGCACTACCCTTGACCGGAGCGGCTCTGGTAGGGCACTAAATAGGGCGGGGGGGGGGGGGTCAAACTGATTCCAAGCAGGGCCCTAGTGTCTGCTGGGTTTCCCCCTTTCAATTAAAGACCTAGACAACCAGGTGAGGGGGGAGTTCCTTACTAATTAGTGACCTTTTTAATTCCATTCAATCAGGAACAAAAACCCACAGACACTCAACCCCTCCAGTGGAATGAGTTTGACACTATGGGGGGGGGTTTGTTGTCATCGGGGCGTCGGTCCAGCTCCAGTCTGCTGGTTGAGCCGTTAGATCGTGAGGTATGTTGTTTTGGAGGGGGAGGAGGGGGGGATCGTGGTGCTGCTTCTTTAATGCAGCAAACACTTTAATCTTCATACAAAATGGCTGCCGTGGCAGTCTAAAAACCTAGTTCAGTTCCTACCACACTGAACTGTCCCTCCCTCATGGATCTAACGTGGACTAGTGTTAGGTAATATGGTGAAACTCCCTCCCTCATGGATCTAACGTGGACTAGTGTTAGGTAATATGGTGAAACTCCCTCCCTCCCAAGCTGAAGGTGACACTCCCTCCCTCCCAAGCTGAAGGTGAAACTCCCTCCCTCCCAAGCTGAAGGTGAAACTCCCTCCCTCCCAAGCTGAAGGTGAAACTCCCTCCCTCCCAAGCTGAAGGTGAAACTCCCTCCCTCCCAAGCTGAAGGTGAAACTCCCTCCTTCCCAAACTGATGGTGAAACTCCCTCCCTCCCAAACTGATGTTTACATCTATAATGTTTATAAATCCACGAGGGGAAGTGCACACATCATGGAGGAGAGAATCAGACCCAAAGGGAACCCTATTTCTTATATATAGTGCACTACTTTAGACCAGAGCCCTATGGCACCCTATTCCCTATATAGTGCACTACTTTATACCACAGCCCTATGGCACCCTATTCCCTATATAGTGCACTACTTTATACCACAGCCCTATGGCGCCCTATTCCCTATATAGTGCACTACTTTATACCACAGCCCTATGGCACCCTATTCCCTATATAGTGCACTACTTTATACCTGAACATTATATGGCCCTGGTCTAAAATAGTGCCCTATATATAGGGAATAGGGTGCCATAGGGCTCTGGTCTAAAATAGTGCCCTATATATAGGGAATAGGGTGCCATAGGGCTCTGGTCTAAAATAGTGCCCTTATATAGGGAATAGGGTGCCATAGGGCTCTGGTCTAAAATAGTGCCCTATATATAGGGAATAGGGTGCCATAGGGCTCTGGTCTAAAATAGTGCCCTATATATAGGGAATAGGGTGCCATAGGGCTCTGGTCTAAAATAGTGCCCTATATATAGGGAATAGGGTGCCATAGGGCTCTGGTCTAAAATAGTGCCCTATATATAGGGGATAGGGTGCCATAGGGCTCTGGTCTAAAATAGTGCCCTATATATAGGGGATAGGGTGTCATAGTAGACGCAGGGTTTGAATGTGTCCTCTCCCAAACGGGCCTCCAGGCTCATTACAACAGAACTTGATGGGTTGGTAGTTGTATCAGACAAGGCAGAAGAAAGGTGTGTCAAAGTTTTAAAAACAAACGTTCTGTACAAACATATACACAGTTTGGTTTTGTTAAAGCAGTGTGTGTGTGTGTGTGGGGGGGGGGGGGGGCTGAATAGTTTAAAAATAGTGCAATGGTAAGCTTCTTCTGGTTCAACGTTTCCTTCTGCTACATAATGCCAAGGGGCAGTCTGAAGGCACCGAGTTGTTTTACGCGCAGTCACCGCGGAGATGGAGGGAGGAGCGTCCCGCCAATACAGTTACAACACAGTCACCGCGGAGACGGGACGGAGGACAGTCAGGTTCCTGCAGAGATGAGGGAGAGTAGAATGTTTTGTGATAAAACAATGATCTATAACTGTACAACAATATGGATCCAGATTAAGGATACTTCTATACTTCGGCTACTTGACTGTCAGAATGTAAACGAAACAACAGGAAGATAAAGTCATTACCCAGTATAAAGTCACGCCACCGCGGCCCGGTCAGGCCCCTCCCACGCGATTTTCTCATGACTTTTGTTGGCGGCGGGGTCGGTGATTGGCTCGTGGCTTTCGCTGGCGGCGGGGTCGGGGATTGGCTCGTGGCTTTCGCTGGCGGCGGGGTCGGTGATTGGCTCGTGGCTTTCGCTGGCGGCGGGGTCGGTGATTGGCTCGTGGCTTTCGCTGGCGTCGGGGTCGGGGATTGGCTCGTGGCTTTCGTTGGCGGCGGGGTCTGTGATTGGCTCGTGGCCTTCCCTGAATTTTTCTGTTTGCCTCTCCTGTTCCCGGCTCGGACCTGGTTGTGCTCCTGAACCATCACCTCCTGCGGCGAGCCGCTAGACTCCTTCCAGGGAACTCTCCTCTTCCTTCTCTCCGTTTTCACAGCTTTGTCGTCCTCTCCGCTCCTCTCCTCCTGTCTGGTCTCGTCGGGGCAGTATGTGTCGTCTAGATTGACGGTGCAGACGTCCCACTCCTTCTCAACGGTGGACTCTGTGTCGGGGGAGTTGATCTTCTTGAGGAACACGCAACACTCCTTCAGTCTCTCTGGACTCCAGGCTTTAGAGCTGAGACGCTGCTGTTTGGTGAGGCCTGTCAGCTGGTTGGGGCTGCAGGGATGACTGGTCTCTGAGGAGGCAGGTAGACAGTGGTGATGTGGAGACCTGGTGAGCTCCTCCCTGGGCTGAGCAGAAGGCCAGACCTGGTGAGGTGAGTTGCCTTCCTCCACCAGGCTTCTCCTCCAGATCAGCCTGTTGGGCTGCTTGGCTCTGAGGGCCCAGGTGAGGAACTTTTCTCTGACTCTGAGCAGAGTGGTTCTGTACGTCCCGAGGGCCCTGACCTTCCTACAAGGAGCTCTAAGACGCAGCCCGCCAGACGCCGGCCTCGCAGTGAACAGACGCCGCCTGGCATTCAGCTCTCTTCCACGTTGGAGCCGTTCCTGGGCCAGACGGAGCTGGGCGGGGCTCTTCGGCACAGCTTTGGCAAACTTCTTGATGTGTTTGCGTAGTCGTATGGTCTGCGGGCTGGGAAAGACGCTCTCCCTGCTGGCGTTCCGGGGGTAGTGCAGGAGCTCATAGGGGTTTCGGGAGCTGGTCTTCTTCACAATGCCCAGAGACTGAGTCTCAGTGGTCTGCATGAACCAGGAGGCCAGCCTCTCCACGCTGCAGCGCCGGTCAAACAGCAGCCGCACTGCCGACCCAACCTCTGGCTCCCAGGAGGACAAAGAGTCGTCGTCGAGTCTCTGCTTGGCGGACATGATCGTCCCCGTCCTGGTGGTATGGGTGGTAGCGGCAGTGGCAGCGACCCAGCTTTGGGATATGAGGCGGATCCTGCGAGCCAGCTCTTGGTTCAGGCTGTCCTGGTCGGAGGAGACGGGCCACCACCTCAACGCCTCGCTGGAGCTGGCTGGGAAAATGGAGTCTACCGAAACCCCCGCTACCTGGCTCAGGTCCTCACACAACACCCCTCCTCTTCCCTCGCTCCTCCTCTCCTCCCTCCCGGACAGCAGCTCCTCCCGCCCTGGGGTGTCCTCTCCTCCCTCCTCCTTCCTCTTGCGATGGCTGCCCTTGCTGCTGGCCCTGTTGATCAGTAGCTGTCTGGATCGGCGCAGCAGGGCGGTACTGTGGCTCAGGGACCTAGAGGTGGAGGTGGCTACAGAGTGAAGCAGGTATACTGAAGGCTTCCTCACTCTCACAGAGTGACGCACCGCCAACACAGGAGGAGTCTGGGTCTGACGCTCCCTCTCTCCATCCTTGGACTCTGTCGTTCTCTCTATCTGCATCCGAGTGGCGTCCTCGCTAGTCGGCGTGCTGCTGATTTTCCTGGGCTCTTTGGAAGGCTGGGGTTCAGGAAGGAGGGCTTTCCGCTGACAGAGCTTCTCCGGAGATTTCCTGTCCCGGTTCATGTGGACCTTGCGTTTCCCCGGCGACGTGGTGGTGACGGTAACAGAGATTCCGGAGATCTTGACCTTGGCGGGTCTCCCTGGACGACGCATGGCCGCGGTACACTGCAGCTTCTGGCACTTGATAATGTTGCTGCTGTTGCTGGCATGGGGAGCGAACCTCTTCTCCTTCACCGGTCTGACGAAGTTCAGATCCATCAGCTGCTCTGTAGCCTGGAGACAAGCAGCCTCCTCCGACACTGTCCTCTTTGTCCTGTGGGAGCGTCCGTACACCACGGTGATCTTCAGGTTCCTGTTGGCTGGGTCTCTCTCCTCGTTGCCCTCCTCCCTGGTGCTGCAGCCTAAGGGAACTCCACTGGACCGGTCCTGACCACCCTGCCTGGAGCCACAGCTCGGCTCTACACCCCTTTGCTTGGGCGGGCGGCCGATCGGCCTCTTGGCCCTCTTCTCCAGCTGGGGGCCCAGTTTCTTGGGACGTCCCGGACGTCTCTTTGTGGGGGTGGTTTCACGAAAAGGAGGCGAGCCGTCTCCGTTCTGGGACCCGGGAGACCGTTTTGGCGGGCTACCCCCCTCTCCTCGTCTCATCGTTCCACACAGCTTTGGTGATGACGATATGGTGTTCTTGGGTGGACTCCTGGTCTGGAGGGGACTCCTGGTCTGGAGGGGACTCCTGGTCTGGAGGGGACTCCTGGTCTGGGGTGGACTCCTGGTCTGGGGTGGACTCCTGGTCTGGGGTGGACTCCTGGTCTTCGGTGGACTCCTGGTCTGTGGTGGACTCCTGGTCTTCGGTGGATTGTGAGTCTTCTCTGGGGTCTTCTCTGGACTTCCAGCCCACGATGACTCCTCACAGGGGTCAAAGGTCTCCTGTCCATGCCAGCTGGATCCTGGTGCAGCCGCCTTCAGGGTGTACCTCACCCCCTCCTCACCCACTACTGCAGACACAAACATCAGCTTGATGGGGCTGATGTACTGAGGCTGCCCTGTGGGGACCTCTGGCCTGGAGGCTGTCTGAGGGCTCGCTGGTTGGGACTGTTGGGCGGAGTGGGAGGAGCGTAAGCGCCCAAAAGGTTTGGCTGCTCTGAGCCTAACGTCTGCCCTGTTCTGGGAGCGCTGTTTAGGGGGACTCTGCTGCTCAGAGGAAGCTGCAGTGACGGGAATCACCTGACCTCGTCTCTGTGACTCACGGTCTGAAGTCTGACCTCTTGCTGTTGATCTACAGCCTCTGCCTCCCATCCTCTCCTGACTGACATCCTCAGGACTGGATGCCAGCGGTAATTCCTCTTCTCTTGCTTCGCCCAACCCCTCAGCCGTGTCTGTGGCCGAGGACGGGGAGTCTGTGCAATTGGTGTTGGGGGCATTGAGTGGTTGCCGATCCTTTGGCGTCCTCTGGGCGGAGAAGATCCTCTCTGAGAAACAGGCAGCAGAATACATCATCCTGGGCTCTGTGACGTAGGAGGAGAACCGCTGGGGAGGGACGATGCTCCTCCTGGACCTCCCAGCCTCGCTGCTCCTCCCCACCACCACCTGGCTGTTGCAGCCTGGCTGGGACCTGCTGCCTCTCCTGGTTCTGCAGGGGTGGGAAGGGCTATTCCTGGCTGACACTCTGCTACTGTCCTTGCTGCTGCCTGCTGTCTCCTCCTCTTCCTCTCTACTCCTCTCAGGAAGACCACTGCTGGTACTACCTGGTGACTCCTCCTCTTCCTCTCTACTCCTCTCAGGAAGACCACTGCTGGTACTACCTGGTGACTCCTCTTCCTCTCTACTCCTCTCAGGAAGACCACTGCCATGGTCACAGGCGCTGCTGGTACTACCTGGTGACTCCTCCTCTTCCTCTCTACTCCTCTCAGGAAGACCACTGCTGGTACTACCTGGTGACTCCTCCTCTTCCTCTCTACTCCTCTCAGGAAGACCACTGCCATGGTCACAGGTGCTGCTGGTACTACCTGGTGACTCCTCCTCTTCCTCTCTACTCCTCTCAGGAAGACCACTGCCATGGTCACAGGTGCTGCTGGTACTACCTGGTGACTCCTCCTCTTTCCTCTTCTCAGGGAGGTCACTCCTACTGCTGTCCTGACAGGTGATGTTCCAGCTCTCTGGTTTGTGTTGGTCCTCCTGCGGGGGACTCTGTTGTGTAGAGGAGAGGACTGGGGGTTTCTCCATCTCCTCCTTCATGCCGACTCTATCCTTCGTGACTCTCACTGGACCTGCCTCCTCTGCTGTCACCTTCGACGTCGCGCCCTCCTTCACTCTACCGGTCTCTCCCTCCTTCACTCTACCGGTCTCTCCCTCCTTCACTCTACCGGTCTCTCCCTCCTTCACTCTACCGGTCTCACCCTCCTTCACTCTAACGGTCTCGCCCTCCTTCACTCTACCGGTCTCGCCCTCCTTCACTCTACCGCTCTCTCCCTCCTTCACTCTACCGGTCTCTCCCTCCTTCACTCTACCGGTCTCGCCCTCCTTCACTCTACCGGTCTCGCCCTCCTTCACTCTACCGCTCTCTCCCTCCTTCACTCTACCGGTCTCTCCCTCCCCGGTCTCTCCCTCCTTCACTCTACCGGTCTCTCCCTCCTCCACTCTACCGGTCTCTCCCTCCTTCACTCTACCGGTCTCTCCCTCCTCCTCTGTGATTCTGTCTATCTCTGCTGTAACAGGGGTTGGTTCAGGTGACGAGCAGGTAGAAAAGGGCGTGGCACTGCGGCTCTTGTTCTTCCCTAGCGACAGCCTCCTGCCCAGCGATTGGTTCAGCCTGGCCAGCTCCCGTTTGATTAGCACGGTCTGGCGCCGGGCGGACGACTGGTCGGGCAAAGTCGCCATGGCAGCCAGGGCCTCCTGTCGCCGCCGGGAACGCGTCCGAGGTGGATGGCTCTCGTTGTTGTCATGGTGATGCAACATGTCGTTTAGGCTGTAGTCGCTGCCGCCACCCGTGTTCAGAACGGTGGTGATGATCTCACTCAGGTGGGCGTCGGCCTGGGACTCTGCAATGTGCCGATTGGCCGAGGTCGTCAGGTGGGGATCCTTCTCTAGGTTGTGATTGGCTAAGGCAGAGCTGAGTGGAGGATCCTCACCCACCTCCCCACCACACCCAGCCTCCTCCTCTTTTTCCCCCTCCTGCTGCTCCCTGTCCTCACCCACCTCCCCACCACACCCAGCCTCCTCCTCTTTTTCCCCCTCCTGCTGCAGAAGAGAGGGAGGCTTGTCTTCCTCCTTACCGTCCATGTCTGAGGGTATGGGGGAGAGAGGGGGAGGAGAGGGGGTGCGGGATCGCTCTCTCTTGAGGACAGGGCACTCGCTTCCTCCTCCACCTCCCGGGGTTGTGTGTCTGACCGGGGCCAGGTAGGTGTGTTCTGAGCAGCAGGAGGCACAGGGCTGGGGGTTGGAGCAACAGACAGAGGCCACGGGACAGACTGAGGGATTAGGGCACAGAGCGGAGGATGAACGAGAAGAGGAGGATGTGAAAGAGCACAGAGAAGAGGAGGAGCGAACCCCAGTGGTGATGTGTCCCAGGGACAGGCTCTGGCAGGACAGGCAGCGGAGGCTCTGGAGGCAGAAACAGACAGGAGGCAGCCAGCAGCAACAGCCTGGACCACCTGGTGTCTTCCAGTCAGTCGGACGCGTGGCTCCACGACGGCTCCAACAGCCAGTGAAGGAAGGAGGAGAGGAAGTGTCGTCCTGTTGTTTGGCCACCAGGTGGCCGCAGAGAGGGTCTGGGGGCGGGACGAGGCGGCGATGGGCGTCCCTGTAGGCCAATGATAGACGGTGCTGCTGGTGGGCGAGCCTCAGGATTCGCTGGAGCAGAGAGCGATGGGCGGGGCATAACGTGGAGCGTACCGCTTCCAGAGCAGAGCTCCTCCCACTTGGGGCATCGGGCATCCCAGCATCCTCTGCTTCCCTCTGGGGTTCATCCGTAACCGGGGGCAACAGGGAGCTAGAGATAGACAGGGGATAGGAAAAATCTTTAATTTCATTTAAAAGGAGCCGCTTCATTAGATTCACCAAGTAAACCGTAGGACTCATTCTTATGCAGATTCATTACCATCACAGAAACAATGACCACACAACAGAAGCCGGTTTATTTATGAAGGCAGAGAGGCTTTATACCAACGCAGAACAGACGGTCAACAACTCTAACAGTCAACACAAAGCACTGGTGGTCTCATACGGAAAAAATCTACTTAAATTTAGCAATATTTGAGATTCTTCAAAGTAGCTACCCTTTGCCTTGACAGCTTTGCACACTCTTGGCATTCTCTCAACCAGCTTCATGAGGTAGTCACCTGGAATGCATTTCAATTAACAGGTGTGCCTTAAGTTAATTTGTGGAATTTCTTTCCTTCTTAATGCGTTTGAGCCAATCAGTTGTGTTGTGACAAGGTAGGGGTGGTATACAGGAGATAGCCCTATTTGGTAAAATACCAAGTCCATATTATGGCAAGAACAGCTCAAATAAGCAAAGAGAAACGACAGTCCATCATTACTTTAAGACATGAAGGTCAGTCAATACGGAAAACGTCAAGAACTTTGAAAGTTTCTTCAAGTTCAGTCGCAACAATCATCAAGTGCTGTGATGAAACTGGCTCTCATGAGGAATGTCACAGGAAAGACCCAGAGTTACCTCTGCTGCAGAGGATGAGTTCACTAGAGTTACCAGCCTCAGAATTTGCAGCCCAAATAAATGCTTCAGAGTTCAAGTAACAGACACATCTCAACATTAACTGTTCAGAGGAGACTGTGTGAATCAGGCCTTCATGGTCGAATTGCTGTAAAGAAACCACTACTAAAGGACACCAATAAGAAGAGACTTGATTGGGCCAAGAAACACGAGCAATGGACATTAGACCGGTGGAAACGAGTCCAAATTGGAGATGTTTGGTTCCAACGCCATTTCTTGGTGAGATGCAGAGTAGGTGAACGGATGATCTCAGCATGTGTGGTTCCCACCGTGAAGCATGGAGGAGGATGTGTGATGGTGTGGGGGTGCTTTGCTGGTGACACTGTCTGTGATCAACCCATAAAAGTTGAGTGGTGATAACAGCCTGTCTTTATAGAGGCGACCCCCATAAGGGTTGAGTGGTGATAACAGCCTGTCTTTATAGAGGCGACCCCCATAAGGGTTGAGAGGTGATAACAGCCTGTCTTTATAGAGGCGACCCCCATAAGGGTTGAGCGGTGATAAAAGCCCACCATAAGGGTTGAGTGGTGATAACAGCCTGTCTTTATAGAGGCGACCCACCATAAGGGTTGAGAGGTGATAACAGCCTGTCTTTATAGAGGCGACCCCCATAAGGGTTGAGAGGTGATAACAGCCTGTCTTTATAGAGGCGACCCACCATAAGGGTTGAGAGGTGATAACAGCCTGTCTTTATAGAGGCGAGGGTTGAGGGTTGAGAGGTGATAACAGCCTGTCTTTATAGAGGTGATAACAGCCCACCATGAGGGTTGAGATGTGATAACAGCCTGTCTTTATAGAGGCGACCCCCATAAGGGTTGAGATATAGAGGCGACCCCCATAAAGGTTGAGAGGTGATAACAGCCCACCATGAGGGTTGAGATGTGATAACAGCCTGTCTTTATAGAGGCGACCCCCATAAGGGTTGAGCGGTGATAAAAGCCCACCATAAGGGTTGAGTGGTGATAACAGCCTGTCTTTATAGAGGCGACCCACCATAAGGGTTGAGAGGTGATAACAGCCTGTCTTTATAGAGGCGACCCCCCCATAAGGGTTGAGAGGTGATAACAGCCCACCATGAGGGTTGAGATGTGATAACAGCCTGTCTTTATAGAGGCGACACCCCCATAAGGGTTGAGAGGTGATAACAGCCCACCATGAGGGTTGAGATGTGATAACAGCCTGTCTTTATAGAGGCGACCCCTATAAGGGTTGAGAGGTGATAACAGCCTGTCTTTATAGAGGCGACCCCCATAAGGGTTGAGAGGTGATAACAGCCCACCATGAGGGTTGAGATGTGATAACAGCCTGTCTTTATAGAGGCGACCCACCATAAGGGTTGAGAGGTGATAACAGCCCACCATAAGAGTTGAGTGGTGATAACAGCCCACCATAAGGGTTGAGAGGTGATAACAGCCTGTCTTTATAGAGGTGACCCCCATAAGGGTTGAGAGGTGATAACAGCCTGTCTTTATAGAGGCGACCCCCATAAGGGTTGAGTGGTGATAACAGCCCACCATAAGAGTTGAGTGGTGATAACAGCCCACCATAAGGGTTGAGAGGTGATAACAGCCCACCATAAGAGTTGAGAGTTGATAACAGCCCACCATAAGAGTTGAGTGGTGATAACAGCCCACCATAAGGGTTGAGATGTGATAACAGCCCACCATGAGGGTTGAGATGTGATAACAGCCTGTCTTTATAGAGGCGACCCCCATAAGGGTCGAGATGTGATAACAGCCCACCATAAAGGTTGAGTGGTGATAACAGCCCACCATAAGGGTTGAGAGGTGATAACAGCCTGTCTTTATAGAGGTGACCCCCATAAGGGTTGAGAGGTGATAACAGCCTGTCTTTATAGAGGCGACCCCCATAAGGGTTGAGTGGTGATAACAGCCCACCATAAGAGTTGAGTGGTGATAACAGCCCACCATAAGGGTTGAGAGGTGATAACAGCCTGTCTTTATAGAGGCGACCCCCATAAGGGTTGAGTGGTGACAACAGCCTGTCTTTATAGAGGCGACCCCCATAAGGGTCGAGATGTGATAACAGCCCACCATAAGAGTTGAGTGGTGATAACAGCCCACCATAAGAGTTGAGTGGTGATAACAGCCCACCATAAGGGTTGAGAGGTGATAACAGCCTGTCTTTATAGAGGCGACCCACCATAAGGGTTGAGAGGTGATAACAGCCTGTCTTTATAGAGGCGACCCCCATAAGGGTTGAGAGGTGATAACAGCCTGTCTTTATAGAGGCGACCCACCATAAGGGTTGAGAGGTGATAACAGCCTGTCTTTATAGAGGCGAGGGTTGAGGGTTGAGAGGTGATAACAGCCTGTCTTTATAGAGGTGATAACAGCCCACCATGAGGGTTGAGATGTGATAACAGCCTGTCTTTATAGAGGCGACCCCCATAAGGGTTGAGATATAGAGGCGACCCCCATAAAGGTTGAGAGGTGATAACAGCCCACCATGAGGGTTGAGATGTGATAACAGCCTGTCTTTATAGAGGCGACCCCCATAAGGGTTGAGTGGTGATAACAGCCTGTCTTTATAGAGGCGACCCCCATAAGGGTTGAGCGGTGATAAAAGCCCACCATAAGGGTTGAGTGGTGATAACAGCCTGTCTTTATAGAGGCGACCCACCATAAGGGTTGAGAGGTGATAACAGCCTGTCTTTATAGAGGCGACCCCCATAAGGGTTGAGAGGTGATAACAGCCCACCATGAGGGTTGAGATGTGATAACAGCCTGTCTTTATAGAGGCGACACCCCCATAAGGGTTGAGAGGTGATAACAGCCCACCATGAGGGTTGAGATGTGATAACAGCCTGTCTTTATAGAGGCGACCCCTATAAGGGTTGAGAGGTGATAACAGCCTGTCTTTATAGAGGCGACCCCCATAAGGGTTGAGAGGTGATAACAGCCCACCATGAGGGTTGAGATGTGATAACAGCCTGTCTTTATAGAGGCGACCCACCATAAGGGTTGAGAGGTGATAACAGCCCACCATAAGAGTTGAGTGGTGATAACAGCCCACCATAAGGGTTGAGAGGTGATAACAGCCTGTCTTTATAGAGGTGACCCCCATAAGGGTTGAGAGGTGATAACAGCCTGTCTTTATAGAGGCGACCCCCATAAGGGTTGAGTGGTGATAACAGCCCACCATAAGAGTTGAGTGGTGATAACAGCCCACCATAAGGGTTGAGAGGTGATAACAGCCCACCATAAGAGTTGAGAGTTGATAACAGCCCACCATAAGAGTTGAGTGGTGATAACAGCCCACCATAAGGGTTGAGATGTGATAACAGCCCACCATGAGGGTTGAGATGTGATAACAGCCTGTCTTTATAGAGGTGACCCCCATAAGGGTTGAGAGGTGATAACAGCCTGTCTTTATAGAGGCGACCCCCATAAGGGTCGAGATGTGATAACAGCCCACCATAAAGGTTGAGTGGTGATAACAGCCCACCATAAGGGTTGAGAGGTGATAACAGCCTGTCTTTATAGAGGTGACCCCCATAAGGGTTGAGAGGTGATAACAGCCTGTCTTTATAGAGGCGACCCCCATAAGGGTTGAGTGGTGATAACAGCCCACCATAAGAGTTGAGTGGTGATAACAGCCCACCATAAGAGTTGAGTGGTGATAACAGCCCACCATAAGGGTTGAGAGGTGATAACAGCCTGTCTTTAAAGAGGCGACCCCCATAAGGGTTGAGTGGTGACAACAGCCTGTCTTTATAGAGGCGACCCCCATAAGGGTCGAGATGTGATAACAGCCCACCATAAGGGTTGAGTGGTGATAACAGCCCACCATAAGGGTTGAGAGGTGATAACAGCCTGTCTTTATAGAGGTGACCCCCATAAGGGCTGAGAGGTGATAACAGCCTGTCTTTATAGAGGCGACCCCCATAAGGGTTGAGAGGTGATAACAGCCCACCATGAGGGTTGAGATGTGATAACAGCCTGTCTGTATAGAGGCGACCCACCATAAGGGTTGAGAGGTGATAACAGCCCACCATGAGGGCTGAGATGTGTTAACAGCCTGTCTTTATAGAGGTGACCCCCATAAGGGTTGAGAGGTGATAACAGCCTGTCTTTATAGAGGCGACCCCCATAAGGGTCGAGATGTGATAACAGCCCACCATAAAGGTTGAGTGGTGATAACAGCCTGTCTTTATAGAGGCGACCCCCATAAGGGTTGAGAGGTGATAACAGCCTGTCTTTATAGAGGCGACCCCCATAAGGGTTGAGTGGTGACAACAGCCTGTCTTTATAGAGGCGACCCCCATAAGGGTCGAGATGTGATAACAGCCCACCATAAGAGTTGAGTGGTGATAACAGCCCACCATAAGGGTTGAGAGGTGATAACAGCCCACCATAAGAGTTGAGAGTTGATAACAGCCCACCATAAGAGTTGAGTGGTGATAACAGCCCACCATAAGGGTTGAGAGGTGATAACAGCCTGTCTTTATAGAGGCGACCCCCATAAGGGTTGAGAGGTGATAACAGCCCACCATGAGGGTTGAGATGTGATAACAGCCTGTCTATAGATGCGAACCCCCATAAGGGTTGAGAGGTGATAACAGCCCACCATGAGGGTTGAGATGTGATAACAGCATGTCTTTATAGAGGTGACCCCCATAAGGGTTGAGAGGTGATAACAGCCTGTCTTTATAGAGGCGACCCCCATAAGGGTCGAGATGTGATAACAGCCCACCATAAAGGTTGAGTGGTGATAACAGCCTGTCTTTATAGAGGCGACCCCCATAAGGGTTGAGAGGTGATAACAGCCTGTCTTTATAGAGGCGACCCCCATAAGGGTTGAGTGGTGACAACAGCCTGTCTTTATAGAGGCGACCCCCATAAGGGTCGAGATGTGATAACAGCCCACCATAAGGATTGAGTGGTGATAACAGCCCACCATAAGGGTTGAGAGGTGATAACAGCCTGTCTTTATAGAGGTGACCCCCATAAGGGTTGAGAGGTGATAACAGCCTGTCTTTATAGAGGCGACCCCCATAAGGGTTGAGAGGTGATAACAGCCCACCATAAGAGTTGAGAGGTGATAACAGCCCACCATAAGAGTTGAGTGGTGATAACAGCCCACCATAAGAGTTGAGAGGTGATAACAGCCCACCATAAGAGTTGAGAGGTGATAACAGCCCACCATAAGAGTTGAGAGGTGATAACAGCCCACCATAAGAGTTGAGAGGTGATAACAGCCCACCATAAGGGTTGAGAGGTGATAACAGCCTGTCTTTATAGAGGTGACCCCCATAAGGGTTGAGAGGTGATAACGGCCTGTCTTTATAGAGGCGACCCCATAAGGGTTGAGTGGTGATAACAGCCCACCATAAGGGTTGAGAGGTGATAACAGCCTGTCTTTATAGAGGTGACCCCCATAAGGGTTGAGAGGTGATAACAGCCTGTCTTTATAGAGGCGACCCCCATAAGGGTTGAGTGGTGATAACAGCCTGTCTTTATAGAGGCGACCCCCATAAGGGTTGAGAGGTGATAACAGCCTGTCTTTATAGAGGCGACCCCCATAAGGGTTGAGCGGTGATAAAAGCCCACCATAAGGGTTGAGTGGTGATAACAGCCTGTCTTTATAGAGGCGACCCACCATAAGGGTTGAGAGGTGATAACAGCCTGTCTTTATAGAGGCGACCCACCATAAGGGTTGAGAGGTGATAACAGCCTGTCTTTATAGAGGCGAGGGTTGAGGGTTGAGAGGTGATAACAGCCTGTCTTTATAGAGGTGATAACAGCCCACCATGAGGGTTGAGATGTGATAACAGCCTGTCTTTATAGAGGCGACCCCCATAAGGGTTGAGATATAGAGGCGACCCCCATAAAGGTTGAGAGGTGATAACAGCCCACCATGAGGGTTGAGATGTGATAACAGCCTGTCTTTATAGAGGCGACCCCCATAAGGGTTGAGTGGTGATAACAGCCTGTCTTTATAGAGGCGACCCCCATAAGGGTTGAGCGGTGATAAAAGCCCACCATAAGGGTTGAGTGGTGATAACAGCCTGTCTTTATAGAGGCGACCCACCATAAGGGTTGAGAGGTGATAACAGCCTGTCTTTATAGAGGCGACCCCCATAAGGGTTGAGAGGTGATAACAGCCTGTCTTTATAGAGGCGACCCACCATAAGGGTTGAGAGGTGATAACAGCCTGTCTTTATAGAGGCGACCCCCATAAGGGTTGAGAGGTGATAACAGCCCACCATGAGGGTTGAGATGTGATAACAGCCTGTCTTTATAGAGGCGACACCCCCATAAGGGTTGAGAGGTGATAACAGCCCACCATGAGGGTTGAGATGTGATAACAGCCTGTCTTTATAGAGGCGACCCCCATGAGGGTTGAGAAGTGATAACAGCCTGTCTTTATAGAGGCGACCCCCATAAGGGTTGAGAGGTGATAACAGCCCACCATGAGGGTTGAGATGTGATAACAGCCTGTCTTTATAGAGGCGACCCACCATAAGGGTTGAGAGGTCATAACAGCCCACCATAAGAGTTGAGTGGTGATAACAGCCCACCATAAGGGTTGAGAGGTGATAACAGCCTGTCTTTATAGAGGTGACCCCATAAGGGTTGAGAGGTGATAACAGCCTGTCTTTATAGAGGCGACCCCCATAAGGGTTGAGTGGTGATAACAGCCCACCATAAGAGTTGAGTGGTGATAACAGCCCACCATAAGGGTTGAGAGGTGATAACAGCCCACCATAAGAGTTGAGAGTTGATAACAGCCCACCATAAGAGTTGAGTGGTGATAACAGCCCACCATAAGGGTTGAGATGTGATAACAGCCTGTCTATAGAGGCGACCCCCCCATAAGGGTTGAGAGGTGATAACAGCCCACCATGAGGGTTGAGATGTGATAACAGCCTGTCTTTATAGAGGTGACCCCCATAAGGGTTGAGAGGTGATGACAGCCTGTCTTTATAGAGGCGACCCCCATAAGGGTCGAGATGTGATAACAGCCCACCATAAGGGTTGAGAGGTGATAACAGCCTGTCTTTATAGAGGTGACCCCCATAAGGGTTGAGAGGTGATAACAGCCTGTCTTTATAGAGGCGACCCCCATAAGGGTTGAGTGGTGATAACAGCCCACCATAAGAGTTGAGTGGTGATAACAGCCCACCATAAGAGTTGAGTGGTGATAACAGCCCACCATAAGAGTTGAGTGGTGATAACAGCCCACCATAAGGGTTGAGAGGTGATAACAGCCTGTCTTTATAGAGGCGACCCCCATAAGGGTTGAGTGGTGACAACAGCCTGTCTTTATAGAGGCGACCACCATAAGGGTTGAGTGGTGATAACAGCCCACCATAAGGGTTGAGAGGTGATAACAGCCTGTCTTTATAGAGGTGACCCCCATAAGGGTTGAGAGGTGATAACAGCCTGTCTTTATAGAGGCGACCCCCATAAGGGTTGAGAGGTGATAACAGCCCACCATGAGGGTTGAGATGTGATAACAGCCTGTCTTTATAGAGGCGACCCACCATAAGGGTTGAGAGGTGATAACAGCCCACCATGAGGGTTGAGATGTGTTAACAGCCTGTCTTTATAGAGGTGACCCCCATAAGGGTTGAGAGGTGATAACAGCCTGTCTTTATAGAGGCGACCCCCATAAGGGTTGAGTGGTGATAACAGCCCACCATAAGGGTTGAGAGGTGATAACAGCCCACCATAAGAGTTGAGAGTTGATAACAGCCCACCATAAGAGTTGAGTGGTGATAACAGCCCACCATAAGGGTTGAGAGGTGATAACAGCCTGTCTTTATAGAGGCGACCCCCATAAGGGTTGAGAGGTGATAACAGCCCACCATGAGGGTTGAGATGTGATAACAGCCTGTCTATAGAGGCGACCCCCCCATAAGGGTTGAGAGGTGATAACAGCCCACCATGAGGGTTGAGATGTGATAACAGCCTGTCTTTATAGAGGTGACCCCCATAAGGGTTGAGAGGTGATAACAGCCTGTCTTTATAGAGGCGACCCCCATAAGGGTCGAGATGTGATAACAGCCCACCATAAAGGTTGAGTGGTGATAACAGCCTGTCTTTATAGAGGCGACCCCCATAAGGGTTGAGAGGTGATAACAGCCTGTCTTTATAGAGGCGACCCCCATAAGTGTTGAGTGGTGACAACAGCCTGTCTTTATAGAGGCGACCCCCATAAGGGTCGAGATGTGATAACAGCCCACCATAAGGGTTGAGTGGTGATAACAGCCCACCATAAGGGTTGAGAGGTGAGAACAGCCTGTCTTTATAGAGGTGACCCCCATAAGGGTTGAGAGGTGATAACAGCCTGTCTTTATAGAGGCGACCCCCATAAGGGTTGAGTGGTGATAACAGCCCACCATAAGAGTTGAGTGGTGATAACAGCCCACCATAAGGGTTGAGAGGTGATAACAGCCCACCATAAGAGTTGAGAGGTGATAACAGCCCACCATAAGAGTTGAGTGGTGATAACAGCCCACCATAAGAGTTGAGAGGTGATAACAGCCCACCATAAGAGTTGAGAGGTGATAACAGCCCACCATAAGAGTTGAGAGGTGATAACAGCCCACCATAAGAGTTGAGAGGTGATAACAGCCCACCATAAGGGTTGAGAGGTGATAACAGCCTGTCTTTATAGAGGTGACCCCCATAAGGGTTGAGAGGTGATAACAGCCTGTCTTTATAGAGGCGACCCCCATAAGGGTTGAGTGGTGATAACAGCCCACCATAAGAGTTGAGTGGTGATAACAGCCCACCATAAGGGTTGACAGGTGATAACAGCCCACCATAAGAGTTGAGAGTTGATAACAGCCCACCATAAGAGTTGAGTGGTGATAACAGCCCATCATAAGGGTTGAGATGTGATAACAGCCTGTCTATAGAGGCGACCCCCCCATAAGGGTTGAGAGGTGATAACAGCCCACCATGAGGGTTGAGATGTGATAACAGCCTGTCTTTATAGAGGTGACCCCCATAAGGGTTGAGAGGTGATAACAGCCTGTCTTTATAGAGGCGACCCCCATAAGGGTCGAGATGTGATAACAGCCCACCATAAAGGTTGAGTGGTGATAACAGCCCACCATAAGGGTTGAGAGGTGATAACAGCCTGTCTTTATAGAGGTGACCCCCATAAGGGTTGAGAGGTGATAACAGCCTGTCTTTATAGAGGCGACCCCCATAAGGGTTGAGTGGTGATAACAGCCCACCATAAGAGTTGAGTGGTGATAACAGCCCACCATAAGAGTTGAGTGGTGATAACAGCCCACCATAAGGGTTGAGATGTGATAACAGCCTGTCTTTATAGAGGTGACCCCCATAAGGGTTGAGAGGTGATAACAGCCTGTCTTTATAGAGGCGACCCCCATAAGGGTTGAGTGGTGACAACAGCCTGTCTTTATAGAGGCGACCCCCATAAGGGTCGAGATGTGATAACAGCCCACCATGAGGGTTGAGATGTGATAACAGCCTGTCTTTATAGAGGCGACCCACCATAAGGGTTGAGAGGTGATAACAGCCCACCATGAGGGTTGAGATGTGTTAACAGCCTGTCTTTATAGAGGTGACCCCCATAAGGGTTGAGAGGTGATAACAGCCTGTCTTTATAGAGGCGACCCCCATAAGGGTTGAGTGGTGATAACAGCCCACCATAAGGGTTGAGAGGTGATAACAGCCCACCATAAGAGTTGAGAGTTGATAACAGCCCACCATAAGAGTTGAGTGGTGATAACAGCCCACCATAAGGGTTGAGAGGTGATAACAGCCTGTCTTTATAGAGGCGACCCCCATAAGGGTTGAGAGGTGATAACAGCCCACCATGAGGGTTGAGATGTGATAACAGCCTGTCTATAGAGGCGACCCCCCCATAAGGGTTGAGAGGTGATAACAGCCCACCATGAGGGTTGAGATGTGATAACAGCCTGTCTTTATAGAGGTGACCCCCATAAGGGTTGAGAGGTGATAACAGCCTGTCTTTATAGAGGCGACCCCCATAAGGGTCGAGATGTGATAACAGCCCACCATAAAGGTTGAGTGGTGATAACAGCCTGTCTTTATAGAGGCGACCCCCATAAGGGTTGAGAGGTGATAACAGCCTGTCTTTATAGAGGCGACCCCCATAAGTGTTGAGTGGTGACAACAGCCTGTCTTTATAGAGGCGACCCCCATAAGGGTCGAGATGTGATAACAGCCCACCATAAGGGTTGAGTGGTGATAACAGCCCACCATAAGGGTTGAGAGGTGAGAACAGCCTGTCTTTATAGAGGTGACCCCCATAAGGGTTGAGAGGTGATAACAGCCTGTCTTTATAGAGGCGACCCCCATAAGGGTTGAGTGGTGATAACAGCCCACCATAAGAGTTGAGTGGTGATAACAGCCCACCATAAGGGTTGAGAGGTGATAACAGCCCACCATAAGAGTTGAGAGGTGATAACAGCCCACCATAAGAGTTGAGTGGTGATAACAGCCCACCATAAGAGTTGAGAGGTGATAACAGCCCACCATAAGAGTTGAGAGGTGATAACAGCCCACCATAAGAGTTGAGAGGTGATAACAGCCCACCATAAGAGTTGAGAGGTGATAACAGCCCACCATAAGGGTTGAGAGGTGATAACAGCCTGTCTTTATAGAGGTGACCCCCATAAGGGTTGAGAGGTGATAACAGCCTGTCTTTATAGAGGCGACCCCCATAAGGGTTGAGTGGTGATAACAGCCCACCATAAGAGTTGAGTGGTGATAACAGCCCACCATAAGGGTTGACAGGTGATAACAGCCCACCATAAGAGTTGAGAGTTGATAACAGCCCACCATAAGAGTTGAGTGGTGATAACAGCCCATCATAAGGGTTGAGATGTGATAACAGCCTGTCTATAGAGGCGACCCCCCCATAAGGGTTGAGAGGTGATAACAGCCCACCATGAGGGTTGAGATGTGATAACAGCCTGTCTTTATAGAGGTGACCCCCATAAGGGTTGAGAGGTGATAACAGCCTGTCTTTATAGAGGCGACCCCCATAAGGGTCGAGATGTGATAACAGCCCACCATAAAGGTTGAGTGGTGATAACAGCCCACCATAAGGGTTGAGAGGTGATAACAGCCTGTCTTTATAGAGGTGACCCCCATAAGGGTTGAGAGGTGATAACAGCCTGTCTTTATAGAGGCGACCCCCATAAGGGTTGAGTGGTGATAACAGCCCACCATAAGAGTTGAGTGGTGATAACAGCCCACCATAAGAGTTGAGTGGTGATAACAGCCCACCATAAGGGTTGAGATGTGATAACAGCCTGTCTTTATAGAGGTGACCCCCATAAGGGTTGAGAGGTGATAACAGCCTGTCTTTATAGAGGCGACCCCCATAAGGGTTGAGTGGTGACAACAGCCTGTCTTTATAGAGGCGACCCCCATAAGGGTCGAGATGTGATAACAGCCCACCATAAGGGTTGAGTGGTGATAACAGCCCACCATAAGGGTTGAGAGGTGATAACAGCCTGTCTTTATAGAGGTGACCCCCATAAGGGTTGAGAGGTGATAACAGCCTGTCTTTATAGAGGCGACCCCCATAAGGGTTGAGTGGTGATAACAGCCCACCATAAGAGTTGAGTGGTGATAACAGCCCACCATAAGGGTTGAGAGGTGATAACAGCCCACCATAAGAGTTGAGAGGTGATAACAGCCCACCATAAGAGTTGAGTGGTGATAACAGCCCACCATAAGAGTTGAGTGGTGATAACAGCCCACCATAAGGGTTGAGAGGTGATAACAGCCTGTCTTTATAGAGGTGACCCCCATAAGGGTTGAGAGGTGATAACAGCCTGTCTTTATAGAGGCGACCCCCATAAGGGTTGAGTGGTGATAACAGCCCACCATAAGAGTTGAGTGGTGATAACAGCCCACCATAAGGGTTGAGAGGTGATAACAGCCCACCATAAGAGTTGAGAGGTGATAACAGCCCACCATAAGAGTTGAGTGGTGATAACAGCCCAACATAAGAGTTGAGTGGTGATAACAGCCCACCATAAGGGTTGAGAGGTGATAACAGCCCACCATAAGGGTTGAGTGGTGATAACAGCCCACCATAAGAGTTGAGAGGTGATAACAGCCCACCATAAGAGTTGAGAGGTGACAACAGCCCACCATAAGGGTTGAGAGGTGATAACAGCCTGTCTTTATAGAGGCGACCCCCATAAGGGTTGAGTGGTGATAACAGCCCACCATAAGAGTTGAGAGGTGATAACAGCCCACCATAAGAGTTGAGTGGTGATAACAGCCCACCATAAGAGTTGAGTGGTGACAACAGCCTGTCTTTTATCACATCATTTACAGATGTCCAGAGGCCACACCCCAACACTCTGACATCTAAGCATTCAAAAATAGAACGAGTACTTTTTGGGCGTCAGAGAAAATGTACGGAGTTAAAAATGACATTATTTTCTTTAGGAATGTAGAGAAGTAAAAGTACAGATACCACCCCCCCCCCCCCCCCCCCCAAAAAAACCCACAAGTTAAAATACTTTAAAATACTACTTAAGTACTGCTAGAGTACCAGCTTCTTCCCCGATTCAGTCAGCCTCACCTCCTAGTGGTCTAAATGGGGCAGGTACTGGAGACAATAAATACAATTATCAATATAACATTTAAAATCACCAACTCATTTAGAACAGAACAACACAGCATCAAAGGGCCTCTTTAAAGATTTATTTTAATTTATTTTTTTTTAGACACAAATCAATCAAAAGAATATTTTTTAAAAATCACAGACCTGAAGCAAAAAGATTTCCAAGCAGCAAAACTAAACGCTTCACTACAACAATTAAACATCTATCATTCAGAGTCCAAATCGATGTATAAAATAACTGATTTCTGTTCAAGTATTTATTTGTTTAATTATGTAGACCGTTGGAAACAACAAAGAAATCACCTGAAGATGTACACAAGCAAGGCTGTTACCGGTATTGAGGAGTGTAACCATGGTAATACCGCAGTAGAACCTCGTCTGAGTTTGGGGTCGGTCAGTGTAACCATGGTAATACCGCAGTAGAACCTCGTCTGAGTTTGGGGTCGGTCAGTGTAACCATGGTAATACCGCAGTAGAACCTCGTCTGAGTTTGGGGTCGGTCAGTGTAACCATGGTAATACCGCAGTAGAACCTCGTCTGAGTTTGGGGTCGGTCAGTGTAACCATGGTAATACCGCAGTAGAACCTCGTCTGAGTTTGGGGTCGGTCAGTGTAACCATGGTAATACCGCAGTAGAACCTCGTCTGAGTTTGGGGTCGGTCAGTGTAACCATGGTAATACTGCAGTAGAACCTAGTCAGTGTAATCATGGTAATACTGCAGTAGAACCTCGTCTGAGTTTGTGTTGGTCAGTGTAACCATGGTAATAACGCAGTAGGGCCTCGTCTGAGTTTGGGTCGGCCAGTGTAACCATGGTAATACTGCAGTAGAAACTAGTCAGTGTAACCATGGTAATACTGCAGTAGAACCTCGTCTGAGTTGGTCAGTGTAACCATGGTAATACCGCAGTAGGGCCTCGTCTGAGTTTGGGTCGGCCAGTGTAACCATGGTAATACTAGTGTCAGGCAGGTAGGTACAGAGCCATATGATACTACTGTAGACCAGAGACCCTATTCCCTATATAGTGCCCTAATTTAGACCAGAGCCCTATTCCCTATATAGTGCCCTAATTTAGACCAGAGCCCTATTCCCTATATAGTACACTACTATAGACCAGAGCCCTATTCCCTATATAGTGCACTACTATAGACCAGAGCCCTATTCCCTATATAGTGGTACTACTATAGACCAGAGCCCTATTCCCTATATAGTGGTACTACTATAGACCAGAGCCCTATTCCCTATATAGTACACTACTATAGACCAGAGCCCTATTCCCTAGATAGTGCACTACTATAGACCCTATTCCCTAGATAGTGCACTACTATAGACCCTATTCCCTATATAGTGGCACTAGTATAGACCCTATTCCCTATATAGTGGTACTACTATAGACCAGAGCCCTATTCCCTATATAGTGGTACTACTATAGACCCTATTCCCTAGATAGTGGTACTACTATAGACCCTATTCCCTATATAGTGGCACTAGTATAGACCCTATTCCCTAGATAGTGCACTACTATAGACCCTATTCCCTAGATAGTGCACCTGGCCTGCTGGATGCCTTTGAGAGTTTATAAGGTCCAAGACTTTAGCTGGAGCTGTCTGGGAGGGGTCTCCGCGGGGAGAGAAAAGTGACAACTAGCTGTTATTGGCAGAGAGGTTTGGAACTCAGCTTCCTATTGGTCTATTAACTACATCCCACCAAAACTGACATTTCAGGTGGTCTTTTCAAAACAGCTCTGCCAACCTCAGTGTGGAAATATACATATAAAACACAGGAAAATCACGTGTTTGACTACACTGTGCCTTTAATGTCAAACCCTGAGGCCCTGGTCCAAAGCAATGCACTATACTGGGAATAGAGGTGCCCTTACAGCCTGTAGTTGGAATATAGTGGGGTCGGCACCTTGAAAACATCGACATTGGCAACAAATTAATAAGCCAAGGAGGAAGTAACAAGGGAAGGAACCACAGTGTTTGTCGGTGTTTTCCAGGTGACCCTAATTAGAGAAGTTACAGGACATGTCGTTTTCATACTTCACGTTGCTAGGCAACATCTTCACGCTTCGTCTATTCCTCTCTGATAAGATACCGTTGCACTAACATGCTTATCTAGCCATACAGTAGCACTGGTACCAGGCAGTATTAGTCAACTAGCCATTAGCCGCTCATCTACCCACACAGCAGCACTGGTACCAGGCAGTATTAGTTAACTAGCGATTAGCCGCTCATCTAGCCACACAGCAGCACTGATACCAGGCAGTATTAGTTAACTAGCTACATGTGCTCTGACTCCGAGTACATTTAGCAAGCTAGCCAACTAGCGATTAACAATAATTATTTTTTCAGCAACATCCTTGCTAAGAAAAGACAAAGTAGCAAACGGTAGTTTGCAGACAGTAAGCTAAACAAACAAAATAGTGAGCAACAAATGAATAAGCCAAAGAGGAAGTAACAAGGGAAGGAACCACAGTGTTTGTCAGTGTTTTCCAGGTGACCCTAATTAGAGAAGTTACAGGACACGTCGTTTTCATACTTCACGTTGCTAGGCAACATATTCACGCTTCGTCTATTCCTCTCTGATAAGATACCGTTGCACTAACATGCTCATCTAGCCACACAGCAGCACTGGTACCAGGCGGTATTAGTCAACTAGCCGTTAGCCGCTCATTAGCCGCTCTGTCTTTGAGTAACACTTGAGTAACGAGGCAGGGCTCGGTGTGGTTAGCGGCATGCAGGAGAGGGAGAACGATGACTCAAGAAGCATAACGAATTGAACTATAATACGCGTCAGAGTTGCGTACTACATTTAACAAAACCAAACACTGAAATAACGGTACAGAAGGCAAAGTGAAAACTAGAACCCGTCCGAGCATCAACGCCGGTATATAGTAACACACACGGAATACCCGCCCAGCGCTAGGAGGAACTTCAAGGGATACTTCGGGATGTCGGCATTAGTTACTTACTTCCCCAGAGTCAGGTGAACGTGTGGATACCATTTTTATGTCCCTGAGTCCAATGTGAAGGTAGTTAGAGTTTCGTGAGTCGATGCTAACTAGTGTTAGCGCAATGACTGGAAGTATATGGGTATCTGCTAGAATGCGATCAGATACTCATAGACTTTCAGTCATTACACTTACTAGAATGCTAGCTGTTCCCATAGACATCCAGTCATTGCACTAACGCTAGTTAGCAACTTCTTTCAAACTGCACACAGACATATTTTATTTATTTAACTAGGCAAGTCAGTTAAGAACAAATTCTTATTTTCAATGCCGGCCTCCCGGGGAACAGTGGGGTTAACTGCCTGTTCAGGGGCAGAACGACAGATTTGTACCTTGTCAGCTCGGGGATTTGAACTTGCAACCTTCCGGTTACTAGTCCAACGCTCTAACAACTACGCTACCCTGGTCTGATATAAAAAATGGTATCCGCGAGTTCATCTGACTCTGGGGAAAATAGAAAATATCCTGTAAGTATCCCTTTAAAAATGCACCTTTATAGGCTTCATAGTGTCTCTTAATTAAACTCTGTAGGTTTAAGAGAAGAGGATTCAGTGAGGGTGACAACAACACAAAGATGTCTCAGGTCCCGTTAAAAAAAAAAAAAATCCTTCTGTTCTAAACAGCAGTAAATGGCTTGTTGTTATCCTTCACAGGGTGGTCGTTGAGGATGTAGAGGTTCATACAGGAATCTGTCCATGTTCAGATCAGAGACGTTGTGAGATCAGAGACGTTGTGAGATCAGAGACGTTGTGAGATCAGAGACGTTATGAGATCAGAGACGTTATGAGATCAGAGACGTTGTGAGATCAGAGACGTTATGAGACCAGAGACGTTATGAGATCAGAGACGTTATGAGATCAGAGACGTTATGAGATCAGAGACGTTGTGAGATCAGAGACGTTATGAGACCAGAGACGTTATGAGACCAGAGATAGACAGGCTGAGAGGTTAATGAAAGAGCAGCATTAAGTGGGAGGAATTACAGAAACCCCCCCAACACCCTGAAAATTGTGTTTTGGTCCAATAGCAACGGCTCCTTCTGAGATGCCCAATACCAGAGAAGATAGAAAACAGAGAGAGATCAATAGCTAAATACAACGGCTCCTTCTGAGATGCCCAATACCAGAGATGATAGAAAACAGAGAGAGAGATCAATAGCTAAATACAACGGCTCCTTCTGAGATGCCCAATACCAGAGAAGATAGAAAACAGAGAGAGAGATCAATAGCTAAATACAACGGCTCCTTCTGAGATGCCCAATACCAGAGAAGATAGAAAACAGAGAGAGATCAATAGCTAAATACAACGGCTCCTTCTGAGATGCCCAATACCAGAGAAGATAGAAAACAGAGAGAGATCAATAGCTAAATACAACAGCTCCTTCTGAGATGCCCAAAACCAGAGAAGATAGAAAACAGAGAGAGATCAATAGCTAAATACAACGGCTCCTTCTGAGATGCCCAATACCAGAGATGATAGAAAACAGAGAGAGAGATCAATAGCTAAATACAACGGCTCCTTCTGAGATGCCCAATACCAGAGAAGATAGAAAACAGAGAGAGATCAATAGCTAAATACAACGGCTCCTTCTGAGATGCCCAAAACCAGAGAAGATAGAAAACAGAGAGAGATCAATAGCTAAATACAACGGCTCCTTCTGAGATGCCCAATACCAGAGATGATAGAAAACAGAGAGAGAGATCAATAGCTAAATACAACGGCTCCTTCTGAGATGCCCAATACCAGAGATAATAGAAAACAGAGAGAGATCAATAGCTAAATACAACGGCTCCTTCTGAGATGCCCAATGCCAGAGATGATAGAAGAAGCAGTGCGGCTTGGTTGGGGTCGTGTTTCGGAGGACTCGTGGCTCTCGACCGGGAGTTGCAGCGATGAGACAAGACTGTAACTACCAATCGGGGAGAAAAAAAGGGGTCAAAATAAATAATACGAAAAGACACCTGACGTGAAGAGAGACGTTCTCGTTTTATAGTCCACACTATTTCTGGGTAATATAACCTGGTCTGCATGGACACACAGTGACCTGGGTAATATAACCTGGTCTGCATGGACACACAGTGACCTGGGTCATATAACCTGGTCTGCATGGACACACAGTGACCTGGGTCATATAACCTGGTCTGCATGGACACACAGTGACCTGGGTAATATAACCTGGTCTGCATGGACACACGGTGACCTGGGTAATATAACCTGGTCTGCATGGACACACAGTGACCTGGGTAATATAACCTGGTCTGCATGGACACACGGTGACCTGGGTAATATAACCTGGTCTGCATGGACACACAGTGACCTGGGTAATATAACCTGGTCTGCATGGACACACAGTGACCTGGGTAATATAACCTGGTCTGCATGGACACACAGTGACCTGGGTCATATAACCTGGTCTGCATGGACACACAGTGACCTGGGTCATATAACCTGGTCTGCATGGACACACAGTGACCTGGGTCATATAACCTGGTCTGCATGGACACACAGTGACCTGGGTCATATAACCTGGTCTGCATGGACACACAGTGACCTGGGTAATATAACCTGGTCTGCATGGACACACGGTGACCTGGGTTATATAACCTGGTCTGCATGGACACACAGTGACCTGGGTCATATAACCTGGTCTGCATGGACACACAGTGACCTGGGTCATATAACCTGGTCTGCATGGACACACAGTGACCTGGGTAATATAACCTGGTCTGCATGGACACACGGTGACCTGGGTTATATAACCTGGTCTGCATGGACACACAGTGACCTGGGTCATATAACCTGGTCTGCATGGACACACAGTGACCTGGGTCATATAACCTGGTCTGCATGGACACACAGTGACCTGGGTAATATAACCTGGTCTGCATGGACACACAGTGACCTGGGTCATATAACCTGGTCTGCATGGACACACAGTGACCTGGGTAATATAACCTGGTCTGCATGGACACACAGTGACCTGGGTCATATAACCTGGTCTGCATGGACACACAGTGACCTGGGTAATATAACCTGGTCTGCATGGACACACAGTGACCTGGGTCATATAACCTGGTCTGCATGGACACACAGTGACCTGGGTCATATAACCTGGTCTGCATGGACACACAGTGACCTGGGTAATATAACCTGGTCTGCATGGACACACAGTGACCTGGGTAATATAACCTGGTCTGCATGGACACACAGTGACCTGGGTAATATAACCTGGTCTGCATGGACACACAGTGACCTGGGTAATATAACCTGGTCTGCATGGACACACAGTGACCTGGGTAATATAACCTGGTCTGCATGGACACACAGTGACCTGAATGTAGCTGTCAAGTTTTTAAAAAAGGCCTTGTGATTAACATCAGACTTGGGGGGTCAATATGATACATTGGTGAAATAGATGGAGGTGTGTTTGATTTACCTCGATTAGGCAACAAATGGTACCAGATGTCCAGAAATCTACAACCTCGAAAGGTCAAGCGAAAACCAAAACCAAGCGCACCAAGTATTCATGAAATCTGTATTGGACCCAGATCCCACAAAACATTCTCCTGTTCTGTTGGAGGTCGAGAGGAGTTCCAAGTGTTGTCGGTTCTAGACTCGAATGTTCTGTAGTCTAGAACCTGTTGGTGGCAGCGTTAGTCCCTGAGTCGGTGGAACCCGGCAGGGTCCGGCGGTTGCCGTGCGGTCGTAGTCGTGACGGGCCTCCTCTTGGGCGGTATCTTCAGGGTTCCGTTGCGCTCTTTGACCTTGTACTCCAGCGTGCTGTGAGGTATCCCATAAACCACCTGGGCCTTGGAAACGCTCATCCTGCCCCCCATCACCATGGTGATAGCCTCCTCTAGCAGGTCGTGGTCGTACTGCCGGTAGCGCCCGCGCTTCTTCCTGGACTGCTTGTTCTCCCCGCTATGCTCCGCCCCTTCCTCAGGATCATCCAATGAGGAGCAGCGGTGGTGGGGTGAGAGGTCAGGCAGATCGAGGGAGGGCAGGAGGGCGCGGTGGAGTCTCAGCAGAGAGGAAGAGGTAGCAGCGATATTAGTGGTGGTGGTGCCATGGTGTGGTGGGGGGTGGTAGTGCTGGGGCTCAGCCAGGCTGCAAGGCTCAGGGAGAGGGGCAGCTGGTCTGGAGCGTGATCTGACCTGGGGGATACGGAGGTGGAGCTCCTCTCTGAGCTGGGGGGATAGAGACCGGGACAAAGCCCTCTGCAGGCCACGCTGGGTCAGACAAGACGAAGAGGAGGGAAGGAAGAGCATCTCTCCGTTTTCCTCCCTCGCTCCCAGCTCCGCCCAGGACGCCACCCTCTGCAACACCAGCCGCACCTCCTCGCCGTGCACCGCCGCCGACGTCACATCCTGTGAGGTCACATCCTCCCCCAGCTCTGAGCGCAGGATTCCAAGGGGGATCCCGTAGAGAAGGGCAGCTCTGTTCTCCTGGAGACGACCAGACGTCACGTCTCTCAGAGCCTTGGACAGCAGCCCCTCAGACAGCTCACTGGACCTCTGGGCATGGTGTTCCTCGGTCTGGTACGCCCCGGCTGCTCCCCAACGCTGCTGCTGCCTCCTAGTGGGGGGGGAGGACCAAACACCACCGTCAGGATCAGGGAAGGGGGGAGAGGGGTGACTCCTTTATGTCGTGTCGGGAACACCACTGTGCACGGACTGTGACAGCATGGTCTGGGAGTGACATCATCTCTGTGCGACTGTCATACGAAGAGAGGGGGTGACATCATCTCTGTGTGTCTGTCATACGAAGAAAGGGGGTGACATCATCTCTGTGTGTCTGTCATACGAAGAAAGGGGGTGACATCCTCTCTGTGTGTCTGTCATACGAAGAAAGGGGGTGACATCCTCTCTGTGTGTCTGTCATGTGAAGAAAGGGGGTGACATCATCTATGTGTGACTGTCATATGAAGAAAAGGGGTGACATCATCTCTGTGCGACTGTCGCATGAAGAGAGGCAGTGACATCATCTCTGTGCGACTGTCACATTGAAGAAAGATTTGCAGCGTAGTTAATCCCTGTCCAGTATTTTGGTTAAAGGATTTCTGATCCACAACGTCATTAGGAAACAGGAACGATCCGGACAGTGACGTTACGCTGTCTCACAGCCACGTGTTTCTGTGTGTCAGTCTGACTAGCTGTGGTGACAGATCCAGCCAGCTGCACTGTGTTCTAGGTACCAACAGGTGTTGAAACAGGCAGGTACAACCTGATTATATGGATATATACACACATCCCACACATCCCCATTCCATTATTCACCTCACCGTCCAAGTCTACAGCCTGGCTATACTGATACCAGAGGACTGTCCCAATTCATCCACCACTAGACAGTCTACAGCCGGGCTATACTGATACCAGAGGACTGTCCCAATTCATCCACCACTAGACAGTCTACAGCCTGGCTATACTGATACCAGAGGACTGTCCCAATTCATCCACCACTAGACAGTCTACAGCCTGGCTATACTGATACCAGAGGACTGTCCCAACTCATCCACCACTAGACAGTCTACAGCCTGGCTATACTGATACCAGAGGACTGTCCCAATTCATCCACCACTAGACAGTCTACAGCCTGGCTATACTGATACCAGAGGACTGTCCCAATTCATCCACCACTAGACAGTCTACAGCCTGGCTATACTGATACCAGAGGACTGTCCCAATTCATCCACCACTAGACAGACAGTCTACAGCCTGGCTATACTGATACCAGAGGACTGTCCCAATTCATCCACCACTAGACAGTCTACAGCCTGGCTATACTGATACCAGAGGACTGTCCCAATTCATCCACCACTAGACAGTCTACAGCCTGGCTATACTGATACCAGAGGACTGTCCCAATTCATCCACCACTAGACAGACAGTTTACAGCCTGGCTATACTGATACCAGAGGACTGTCCCAATTCATCCACCACTAGACAGACAGTCTACAGCCTGGCTATACTGATACCAGAGGACTGTCCCAATTCATCCACCACTAGACAGACAGTCTACTGATACCAGAGGACTGTCCCAATTCATCCACCACTAGACAGACAGTCTACTGATACCAGAGGACTGTCCCAATTCATCCACCACTAGACAGACAGTCTACAGCCTGGCTATACTGATACCAGAGGACTGTCCCAATTCATCCATCACTAGACAGACAGTCTACAGCCTGGCTATACTGATAACAGCGGACTGTCCCAATTCATCCACCACTAGACAGACAGTCTACAGCCTGGCTATACTGATACCAGAGGACTGTCCCAATTCATCCACCACTAGACAGACAGTCTACAGCCTGGCTATACTGATACCAGAGGACTGTCCCAATTCATCCACCACTAGACAGTCTACAGCCTGGCTATACCGATACCAGAGGACTGTCCCAATTCATCCACCACTAGACAGACAGTTTACAGCCTGGCTATACTGATACCAGAGGACTGTCCCAATTCATCCACCACTAGACAGACAGTCTACAGCCTGGCTATACTGATACCAGAGGACTGTCCCAATTCATCCACCACTAGACAGTCTACAGCCTGGCTATACTGATACCAGAGGACTGTCCCAATTCATCCACCACTAGAAGGTATACAGCCTGGCTATACTGATACCAGAGGACTGTCCCAATTCATCCACCACTAGACAGACAGTCTACTGATACCAGAGGACTGTCCCAATTAATCCACCACTAGACAGACAGTCTACTGATACCAGAGGACTGTCCCAATTCATCCACCTCTAGAGAGACAGTCTACTGGTACAGACCACCTAACACTGTCCCACTACATCCACCACTAGACAGTCTACTGTTACAGACCACCTAACACTATCCCACTACATCCACCACTAGACAGACAGTCTACTGATACAGACCACCTAACACTGTCCCACTACATCCACCACTAGACAGTGTACTGATACAGACCACCTAACACTGTCCCACTACATCCACCACTAGACAGACAGTCTACTGATACAGACCACCTAACACTGTCCCACTACATCCACCACTAGACAGTCTACTGATACAGACCACCTAACACTGTCCCACTACATCCACCACTAGACAGTCTACTGATACAGACCACCTAACACTGTCCCACTACATCCACCACTAGACAGACAGTCTACTGATACAGACCACCTAACACTGTCCCACTACATCCACCACTAGACAGTCTACTGATACAGACCACCTAACACTGTCCCACTACATCCACCACTACACAGTCTACTGGTACAGACCACCTAACACTGTCCCACTACATCCACCACTAGACAGTCTACTGATACAGACCACCTAACACTGTCCCACTACATCCACCACTAGACAGACAGTCTACTGATACAGACCACCTAACACTGTCCCACTACATCCACCACTAGACAGTCTACTGATACAGACCACCTAACACTGTCCCACTACATCCACCACTAGACAGACAGTCTACTGATACAGACCACCTAACACTGTCCCACTACATCCACCACTAGACAGTCTACTGATACAGACCACCTAACACTGTCCCACTACATCCACCACTAGACAGTCTACTGATACAGACCACCTAAAACTGTCCCACTACATCCACCACTAGACAGTCTACTGATACAGACCACCTAACACTGTCCCACTACATCCACCACTAGACAGTCTACTGATACAGACCACCTAACACTGTCCCACTACATCCACCACTAGACAGTCTACTGATACAGACCACCTAACACTGTCCCACTACATCCACCACTAGACAGACAGTCTACTGATACAGACCACCTAACACTGTCCCACTACATCCACCACTAGACAGTCTACTGATACAGACCACCTAACACTGTCCCACTACATCCACCACTAGACAGTCTACTGATACAGACCACCTAACACTGTCCCACTACATCCACCACTAGACAGACAGTCTACTGGTACAGACCACCTAACACTGTCCCACTACATCCACCACTAGACAGTCTACTGATACAGACCACCTAACACTGTCCCACTACATCCACCACTAGACAGACAGTCTACAGATACAGACCACCTAACACTGTCCCACTACATCCACCACTAGACAGACAGTCTACTGATACAGACCACCTAACACTGTCCCACTACATCCACCACTAGACAGACAGTCTACTGATACAGACCACCTAACACTGTCCCACTACATCCACCACTAGACAGTCTACTGATACAGACCACCTAACACTGTCACACTACTCTGAATTATGTCGTGGTTTTGCCGTACAGGCTAAATAGTGAAATATTGTATTGTCAATGCATGGTAAATAGTAACGACGGCATCTATTGGCTATGCATACTAAGTATCGTGCTAGTATGGACATTATGGACCAATGAGAGGAGAGACACTCACCCGGAGGCTTTGTGAATGGTGGGTGACGTGGAGGCCGAGCTGGCAGAGTTCCGCTTGGAGAGGTCGAGCACACTGTCCGCTACGGGAGAAGGAATCAGACAACTAGTCAGAGGTCAGACAACTAGTCAGAGGTCGAGCACACTGTCCGCTATGGGAGGAGGAATCAGACAACTAGTCAGTGGTCAGACAACTAGTCAGACAACTAGTCAGAGGTCAGACAACTAGTCAGAGGTCGAGCACACTGTCCGCTACGGAAGAAGAAATCAGACAACTAGTCAGAGGTCAGACAACTAGTCAGAGGTCAGACAACTAGTCAGACAACTAGTCAGAGGTCAGACACCTAGTCAGAGGTCAGACAACTAGTCAGAGGTCAGACAACTAGTCAGAGGTCAGACAACTAGTCAGACAACTAGTCAGAGGTCAGACACCTAGTCAGAGGTCAGACAACTAGTCAGAGGTCAGGCAACTAGTCATAGGTCAGACAATTAGTCGGAGGTCAGACAACTAGTCAGACAACTAGTCAGAGGTCAGACAACTAGTCAGAGGTCGAGCACACTGTCCGCTACGGGAGGAGGAATCAGACAGCTAGTCAGAGGTCAGACAACTAGTCAGAGGTCAGACAACTAGTCAGACAACTAGTCATAGGTCAGCCAACTAGTCAGTGGTCAGACAACTAGTCAGACAACTAGTCAGAGGTCAGACACCTAGTCAACTAGTCAGAGGTCAGACAACTAGTCAGACAGCTAGTCGGAGGTCAGACAACTAGTCAGAGGTCAGACAACTAGTCAGACGCCTAGTCAGAGGTCAGGCAACTAGTCAGAGGTCAGGCAACTAGTCAAAGGTCAGGCAACTAGTCAGAGGTCAGACAACTAGTCAGACAACTAGTCAGAGGTCAGACACCTAGTCAACTAGTCAAAGGTCAGGCAACTGGTCAGAGGTCAGACAACTAGTCGGAGGTCAGACAACTAGCCAGACAGCTAGTCGGAGGTCAGCCAACTAGTCAGAGGTCAGACACCTAGTCAGAGGTCAGGCAACTAGTCAGAGGTCAGGCAACTAGTCAGAGGTCAGACAACTAGTCAGAGGTCGAGCACACTGTCCGCTATGGGAGGAGGAATCAGACAGCTAGTCAGAGGTCAGACAACTAGTCAGAGGTCAGACAACTAGTCAGACAACTAGTCATAGGTCAGCCAACTAGTCAGAGGTCAGACAACTAGTCAGACAACTAGTCAGAGGTCAGACACCTAGTCAACTAGTCAAAGGTCAGGCAACTGGTCAGAGGTCAGACAACTAGTCGGAGGTCAGACAACTAGTCAGACAGCTAGTCGGAGGTCAGACAACTAGTCAGAGGTCAGGCAACTAGTCAGAGGTCAGGCAACTAGTCAAAGGTCAGGCAACTAGTCAGAGGTCAGACAACTAGTCAGAGGTCAGACAACTAGTCAGACAACTAGTCAGAGGTCAGACACCTAGTCAACTAGTCAAAGGTCAGGCAACTGGTCAGAGGTCAGACAACTAGTCGGAGGTCAGACAACTAGCCAGACAGCTAGTCGGAGGTCAGACAACTAGTCAGAGGTCAGACAACTAGTCAGACAACTAGTCAGAGGTCAGAAACCTAGTCAGAGGTCAGACACCTAGTCAGAGGTCAGACACCTAGTCAGAGGTCAGGCAACTAGTCAGAGGTCAGGCAACTAGTCAGAGGTCAGGCAACTAGTCAAAGGTCAGGCAACTAGTCAGTGGTCAGACAGCTAGTCAGAGGTCAGGCAACTAGTTAGAAATGTGTGGGTTCTAGGTCCTGTTGGGTTCTCTACCTGGTGTGGCTCTAGGTCCTGTTGGGTTCTCTACCTGGTATTGGTTCTAAGTCCTGTTGGGTTCTCAGTCATGTTGGGTTCCCTACCTGGTGTGGCTCTAGGTCCTATTGGGTTCTCTACCTGGTGTGGCTCTAGGTCCTGTTGGGTTCTCTAACTGGTGTGGCTCTAGGTCCTGTTGGGTTCTCTACCTGGTATTGGTTCTAAGTCCTGTTGGGTTCTCAGTCCTGTTGGGTTCTCTACCTGGTATTGGTTCTAGGTCCTGTTGGGTTCTCTACCTGGTATTGGTTCTAGGTCCTGTTGGGTTCTCTACCTGGTATTGGTTCTAGGTCCTGTTGGGTTCTCAGTCCTGTTGGGTTCCCTACCTGGTGTGGCTCTAGGTCCCATTGGGTTCTCTACCTGGTATTGGTTCTAGGTCCTGTTGGGTTCTCTACGTGGTGTGGTTCTAGGTCAAAGATGGGACGAGGATTCTAATATCCCATAACTTTTTGCATAAACAAGGAAGAATTCTAAGCAAAAAGGAAACCAGCAATGCTAGTTAGCAACGGCCCTGGTCCCAATGAATCTGTGTATTTCCCAAAGCTACAGCGTTATCCTGACCTGGGTATCCTCAACAATGCTAGTTAGCAACGGCACTGGTCCCAATGAATCTGTGTATTTCCCAAAGCTACAGCGTTATCCTGACCTGGGTATCCTCAACAATGCTAGTTAGCAACGGCCCTGGTCCCAATGAATCTGTGTATTTCCCAAAGCTACAACGTTATCCTGACCTGGGTATCCTCAACAACGTTATCCTGACCTGGGTATCCTCAACAACGTTATCCTGACCTGGGTATCCTCAACAATGCTAGTTAGCAACGGCCCTGGTCCCAATGAATCTGTGTATTTCCCAAAGCTACAACGTTATCCTGACCTGGGTATCCTCAACAACGTTATCCTGACCTGGGTATCCTCAACAATGCTAGTTAGCAACGGCACTGGTCCCAATGAATCTGTGTATTTCCCAAAGCTACAACGTTATCCTGACCTGGGTATCCTCAACAATGCTAGTTAGCAACGGCACCAGTCCCAATGAATCTGTGTATTTCCCAAAGCTACAGCGTTATCCTGACCTGGGTATCCTCAACAATGCTAGTTAGCAACGGCCCTGGTCCCAATGAATCTGTGTATTTCCCCAAGCTACAGCGTCATCCTGACCTGGGTATCCTCAACAATGCTAGTTAGCAACGGCCCTGGTCCCAATGAATCTGTGTATTTCCCAAAGCTACAACGTTATCCTGACCTGGGTATCCTCAACAATGCTAGTTAGCAACGGCACTGGTCCCAATGAATCTGTGTATTTCCCAAAGCTACAACGTTATCCTGACCTGGGTATCCTCAACAATGCTAGTTAGCAACGGCACTGGTCCCAATGAATCTGTGTATTTCCCAAAGCTACAACGTTATCCTGACCTGGGTATCCTCAACAACGCTAGTTAGCAACGGCACTGGTCCCAATGAATCTGTGTATTTCCCAAAGCTACAACGTTATCCTGACCTGGGTATCCTCAACAATGCTAGTTAGCAACGGCACTGGTCCCAATGAATCTGTGTATTTCCCAAAGCTACAGCGTTATCCTGACCTGGGTATCCTCAACAACGTTATCCTGACCTGGGTAATCCTCAACCTAGGTGCTACAACGTTATCCTGACCTGGGTAATCCTCAACAATGTTATCCTGACCTGGGTAATCCTCAACCTAGGTGCTACAACGTTATCCTGACCTGGGTATCCTCAACAACGTTTTCCTGACCTGGGTAATCCTCAACCTAGGTGCTACAACGTTATCCTGACCTGGGTAATCCTCAACCTAGGTGTGGGTTCTCTCCCAGAGCAGCCTACTACAAAGCAGGATCAAATAGTTAGCCAGGTATCGTTGATAAGCACGGATGTTATAAATATCACCCGGGACTATGAGCCGCAGTGTTCGGCGTTCTTCCTTTCTGTTGTCCTGGAATTCCACAACTCCAGCACCTGAGGAAAGTACCAGGATGTACCTAACGTTCTTCAGCTTTTCAACTTTGAAAAAAAGAGAAACTTATAGATATGCGTTTTCGGGTGTTGAATCAATCGACCCTTCGCTAAAACCCTCTGGCTCCCTTGGATACTGATGCAACCTCTGGTTCCCTTGGATACTGATGCAACCTCTGGTTCCCTTGGATACTGATGCAACCTCTGGTTCCCTTGGATACTGATGCAACCTCTGGTTCCCTTGGATACTGATGCAACCTCTGGTTCCCTTGGATACTGATGCAACCTCCGACAGCGTTTTCCCCCGGAAGCCCATTTTCCCCCTTCTAACCGTTGGAGAAATCTCCTCACAATGATCTCAAACTATGTTTTTAATACACGCAATGAAAATAAACACTGCTAATTCAGGAAACTCTTGGGTATGTTGTGGTGGATTGTTGCTACAATGTCTTCCCGGGAAACCTGGTCAAGTTGTTTCGTAGTGTGGCTAGCCACTGACTACACCCTGTATAGTACGAGTTGCTAACCCATTTGGGGATCGTAAAAGTGCTTTCAGATCGTTTGCTGATGTCGACAGCAAGGTGAGTTAAAATTCCTAATATAGCCAACTTGGCTAGCTAGCATCCATTTAGAGAAAACAAGTTCTAGCAAGTGGCTAGCTAGCGTTAACAACGTTTGGTGGTCAATAAGAAAGAGCTGAGCTAGCTAACCAGCTGAGCTAAGCTAACCAGCTGAGCTAAGCTAACCAGCTGAGCTAAGCTAACCAGCTGAGCTAGCTAACCAGCTGAGCTAAGCTAACCAGCTGAGCTAGCTAACCAGCTGAGCTAAGCTAACCAGCTGAGCTAAGCTAACCAGCTGAGCTAAGCTAACCAGCTGAGCTAAGCTAACCAGTTGAGCTAAGCTAACCAGCTGAGCTAGCAAACACTAACTAAATATAGTTTTGGGATTCTGATAATACTCCCAACAGGCTCTGCATTTCAGGAATCAGTACCTGGTTCGCTGTTTAATTATTTAACCATTTAAACAACGATTTTTCCCACTGCCCTTCATGCGTTTCGGGCTCGACTACAGTTGCTATCCCTTGGAGCGTTGTAATTGGTTGCTCAAAATTTCAGGGCGGGGCTTAGTGAAAGAGTCAATTAGACCTTGCCCATTTAAGCTCATCTTTAAAAAAAAAACTATGTAAAAATAGTTAGGCAAGTTAGCTGGCTAGCTCATTGATCCCGCTTTGTAGTATACCCCACCTGGTGTGGGTTCTGTGTTCTGTTGGGTTCTCTACCCGGTGTAGGTTCTATGTTCTGTTGGGCTCTCTACCCGGTGTGGATTCTATGTTCTGTTGGGTTCTCTACCCGGTGTGGGTTCTAAGCCCTGTTGGGATCTCTGCCCGGTGTGGATTCTAAGCCCTGTTGGGCTCTCTGCCCGGTGTGGGTTCTAAGCCCTCTTGGGCACTTTGCCCAGTGTGGGTTCTAAGCCCTGTTGGGCTCTCTACCCGGTGTGGGTTCTATGTTCTGTTGGGTTCTCTACCCGGTGTGGGTTCTAAGCCCTGTTGGGTTCTCTACCCGGTGTGGGTTCTAAGCCCTGTTGGGCTCTCTACCTGGTATTGGTTCTATGTCCTGTTGGGTTCTCTAACTGGTGTGCGTTCCAAGTCCTGTTGGGTCCTCTACCTGGTATGGGTTCTAAGTCCTGTTGGGTTCTCTATCTGGTTTTGGTTCTATGTCCTGTTGTGTTCTTTATCTGGTGTTGGTTCTCTACCTGGTATGGGTTCTAAGTCCTGTCGGGTTCTCTTCCTGGTATGGGTTCTAAGTCCTGACGAGTTCTCTTTCCGGTGTGGGTTCTAAGTCCTGTTGGGTTCTCTATCTGGTATTGGTTCTATGTCCTGTTGGGTTCTCTATCTGGTGTTGGTTCTCTACCTGGTATGGGTTCTAAGACCTGTCGAGTTCTCTTCCTGGTGTGGGTTCTATGTCCTGTCGGGTTCTCTACCTGGTGTGGGTTCCTCCTCCTGGTTCCGTGTCACAGTGAGGTCTAGAGGTGAGTCGAGGTCAGAACGCTGGGAGCCTGTGGTGGTGGTAAGGCGTGTCTTGGAGGCGTACTCCATGGCAAACTGCCTCACCATCCTCTTCATCAGTTCCTGGGCCACCAGAGGGACGTTAGGGTCTCCGCTGGACGCCAGCTCTGGACAGACAGCCAATCACAGGTAAGCACACTGTCTACGTACATTTATCTTAGCCAATCACAGGTAAACACACTGTCTACGTACATTTATCTCAGCCAATCACAGGTAAACACACTGTCTATGTACATGTATCTCAGCCAATCACAGGTAAGCACACTGTCTACGTACATTTATCTCAGCCAATCACAGGTAAACACACTGTCTATGTACATTTATCTCAGCCAATCACAGGTAAACACACTGTCTACGTACATTTATCTCAGCCAATCACAGGTAAACACACTGTCTACGTACATGTATCTCAGCCAATCACAGGTAAGCACACTGTCTACGTACATTTATCTCAGCCAATCACAGGTAAACACACTGTCTACGTACATGTATCTCAGCGCGTATAAACCAGGTAGCCAACGATGCTACGTAGCGCTGTTAGCATTAAGAGTGTAAACGCCGTCATCTCTGTTCTAGTCGGACGGGGACTCACCTTTCTTATGGAACACAGCGTGGAGGAACCTGTGAGCTGATAGGCTGCTGTCCGAGAGGGAAGGGGCTTGGGAGGGCGTGTCGTCTGAGGGGGAGGCGGCCACTGGGACATGGTCCTATTAGAGGAGGAAGAGACAATGACATCACAGAGGCGTCGTAACAACACATACAAAACCGCAACAACGCCGTAGCCAATCACAGGCCTGCCTCTGCCCAGGTTCCTCTGCCCAGGTTCCTCTGCCCAGACGCATGCCAGATCTTACAACGTCTGGATCCATATGTTATATATCAGCTAACCGCATCATGATGTCCATGACGCGGTCCATGACGTGGCGCGCAACCATTGGTTGATTCACCGCAACGTCTGAGCAGCGGAGCACAACCAACGTCACCTGAACGACAACAGCTACAAATATTCAGCGACTGACAGAGAAACCCAGTAAATCTGATATTATTGAACTAAGCGTTTCCCTGAGAGAGCTGGAACTAAACTGAAGCGTTTCCCTGAGAGAGCTGGAACTAAACTGAAGCGTTTCCCTGAGAGAGCTGCAACTAAACTGAAGCGTTTCCCTGAGAGAGCTGGAACTAAACTGAAGCGTTTCCCTGAGAGAGCTGGAACTAAACTGAAGCGTTTCCCTGAGAGAGCTGGAACTAAACTGAAGCGTTTCCCTGAGAGAGCTGCAACTAAACTGAAGCGTTTCCCTGAGAGAGCTGGAACTAAACTGAAGCGTTTCCCTGAGAGAGCTGGAACTAAACTGAAGCGTTTCCCTGAGAGAGCTGGAACTAAACTGAAGCGTTTCCGTGAGAGAGCTGGAACTAAACTGAAGTGTTTCCCTGAGAGAGCTGGAACTAGACTGAAGTGTTTCAGTGAGAGAGCTGGAACTAGACTGAAGCGTTTCAGTGAGAGAGCTGGAACTAGACTGAAGCGTTTCCCTGAGAGAGCTGGAACTAAACTGAAGCGTTTCCCTGAGAGAGCTGGAACTAAACTGAAGTGTTTCCCTGAGAGAGCTGGAACTAGACTGAAGTGTTTCCCTGAGAGAGCTGGAACTAAACTGAAGCGTTTCCCTGAGAGAGCTGGAACTAAACTGAAGCGTTTCCCTGAGAGAGCTGGAACTAAACTGAAGCGTTTCCCTGAGAGAGCTGGAACTAGACTGAAGCGTTTCCCTGAGAGAGCTGGAACTAAACTGAAGCGTTTCCCTGAGAGAGCTGGAACTAAACTGAAGCGTTTCCCTGAGAGAGCTGGAACTAAACTGAAGCGTTTCCCTGAGAGAGCTGGAACTAAACTGAAGCGTTTCCCTGAGAGAGCTGGAACTAAACTGAAGCGTTTCCCTGAGAGAGCTGGAACTAAACTGAAGCGTTTCCGTGAGAGAGCTGGAACTAAACTGAAGTGTTTCCCTGAGAGAGCTGGAACTAGACTGAAGTGTTTCAGTGAGAGAGCTGGAACTAGACTGAAGCGTTTCCCTGAGAGAGCTGGAACTAGACTGAAGCGTTTCAGTGAGAGAGCTGGAACTAGACTGAAGCGTTTCCCTGAGAGAGCTGGAACTAAACTGAAGCGTTTCCCTGAGAGAGCTGGAACTAAACTGAAGCGTTTCCCTGAGAGAGCTGGAACTAAACTGAAGCGTTTCCCTGAGAGAGCTGGAACTAAACTGAAGCGTTTCCCTGAGAGAGCTGGAACTAAACTGAAGCGTTTCCCTGAGAGAGCTGGAACTAAACTGAAGCGTTTCCCTGAGAGAGCTGGAACTAGACTGAAGCGTTTCCCTGAGAGAGCTGGAACTAGACTGAAGCGTTTCCCTGAGAGAGCTGGAACTAGACTGAAGCGTTTCCCTGAGAGAGCTGGAACTAGACTGAAGCGTTTCAGTGAGAGAGCTGGAACTAAACTGAAGCGTTTCCCTGAGAGAGCTGGAACTAAACTGAAGCGTTTCCCTGAGAGAGCTGGAACTAAACTGAAGCGTTTCCCTGAGAGAGCTGGAACTAGACTGAAGCGTTTCAGTGAGAGAGCTGGAACTAGACTGAAGCATTTCCGTGAGAGAGCTGGAACTAAACTGAAGCGTTTCCCTGAGAGAGCTGGAACTAGACTGAAGCGTTTCCATGAGAGAGCTGGAACTAGACTGAAGCGTTTCCCTGAGAGAGCTGGAACTAGACTGAAGCGTTTCCCTGAGAGAGCTGGAACTAGACTGAAGCGTTTCCCTGAGAGAGCTGGAACTAGACTGAAGCGTTTCCCTGAGAGAGCTGGAAGTAAATCGAGACAGAAAATAGCAGTCCGTTTGTATCACGGAGCTGAACTTACATTGATCAGCAGGCTGCAGAAGGAACAACTGGCTTTCACTGCCCAGTCCTCTAGCTCCTCGGGTTCACAGTCTGGAAACACACACACACACACACACACACACACACACACACAATAAAGTCTCAGTGGCACCAACTGGGAGCGAACACGTGTACACACACGATCATAGACAAGACAAGACTCATGTCTAACACAAAATACCTGCACGCAAATACACACACACACACACACACACACACACACACACACACACACACACACACACACACACACACTGACACTCACCGTCAAAAATATTGAGGTCTCTGAGCAGCAACGGGCCATAGATTCCCTCCAGAATGCTCTCAAACCCTGGAATACACATCAACTAGTGGTTAGAGTGGAGAGGAGGTAGGTACCCTAGTGGTTAGAGTGGAGAGCCCTGGAATACACATCAACTAGTGGTTAGAGTGGAGAGGAGGTAGGTACCCTAGTGGTTAGAGTGGAGAGCCCTGGAATACACATCAACTAGTGGTTAGAGTGTAGAGGAGGTAGGTAGACTAGTGGTTAGAATGGAGAGCCCTGGAATACACATCAACTAGTGGTTAGAGTGGAGAGGAGGTAGGTACCCTAGTGGTTAGAGTGGAGAGCCCTGGAATACACATCAACTAGTGGTTAGAGTGGAGAGGAGGTAGGTACCCTAGTGGTTAGAGTGGAGAGCCCTGGAATACACATCAACTAGTGGTTAGAGTGTAGAGGAGGTAGGTAGACTAGTGGTTAGAGTGTAGAGCCCTGGAATACACATCAACTAGTGGTTAGAATGGAGAGGAGGTAGGTAGTCTAGTGGTTAGAATGGAGAGGAGGTAGGTACCCTAGTGGTTAGAGTGGAGAGCCCTGGAATACACATCAACTAGTGGTTAGAGTGGAGAGGAGGTAGGTACCCTAGTGGTTAGAGTGGAGAGGAGGTAGGTACCCTAGTGGTTAGAGTGGAGAGGCGGCAGGTAGCCTAGTGGTTAGAGTGTAGAGGAGGCAGGTAGCCTAGTGGTTAGAGTGTAGAGGAGGCAGGTAGCCTAGTGGTTAGAGTGTAGAGGAGGCAGGTAGCCTAGTGGTTAGAGTGTAGAGGAGGCAGGTAGCCTAGTGGTTAGAGTGTAGAGGAGGCAGGTAGTCTAGTGGTTAGAGTGTAGAGGAGGCAGGTAGCCTAGTGGTTAGAGTGTAGAGGAGGCAGGTAGCCTAGTGGTTAGAGTGTAGAGGAGGTAGGTAGTCTAGTGGTTAGAGTGTAGAGGAGGCAGGTAAGTCTAGTGGTTAGAGTGTAGAGGAGGCAGGTAGTCTAGTGGTTAGAGTGTAGAGGAGGCAGGTAGCCTAGTGGTTAGAGTGTAGAGGAGGTAGGTAGTCTAGTGGTTAGAGTGTAGAGGAGGCAGGTAGCCTAGTGGTTAGAGTGTAGAGGAGGCAGGTAGGATGGATATAGGTCTGTAACAGTTTGGGTCTAGAGGCAGGGCAGGATGGGTATAGGTCTGTAACAGTTTGGGTCTAGAGGCAGGGCAGGATGGGTATAGGTCTGTAACAGTTTGGGTCTAGAGGCAGGGCAGGATGGGTATAGGTCTGTAACAGTTTGGGTCTAGAGGCAGGGCAGGATGGGTATAGGTCTGTAACAGTTTGGGTCTAGAGGCAGGGCAGGATGGGTATAGGTCTGTAACAGTTTGGGTCTAGAGGCAGGGCAGGATGGGTATAGGTCTGTAACAGTTTGAGTCTAGAGGCAGGGCAGGATGGATATAGGTCTGTAACAGTTTGGGTCTAGAGGCAGGGCAGGATGGATATAGGTCTGTAACAGTTTGAGTCTAGAGGCAGGGCAGGATGGGTATAGGTCTGTAACAGTTTGGGTCTAGAGGCAGGGCAGGATGGATATAGGTCTGTAACAGTTTGGGTCTAGAGGCAGGGCAGGGTGGATATAGGTCTGTAACAGTTTGGGTCTAGAAGCAGGGCAGGATGGGTTAAACTGGCAGTTAGCATTATATTGACGTTAACAGTTGTGAGATTAGGCTACAGGTTAAACATAAAATAAACAAATAAACAAATTAAACAAACACCGGCTGTTGTTGACCCTCAGTTCAAATACATATTATTTCCTACTTAATGAAGTGATTGAAATTATCTTCTTCCTCAATAGTCTATTCCAGCAGACTACCGGGGGGAAAACAAGCATCTCAACAACAACAACAACAACAACACCTCGCTACTCATGTTTAATACATCTGTCTGTTAATTTGAACCATTCAAGCTGCTAAAACCATTCAGTTTACATCTTGACTACTGCAGACTATCTGAAATGAGAGGTGGGCCTCGTGGGTGTGTGTGTGTGTGTGTGTGTGTGTGTGTGTGTGTGTGTGTGTGTGTGTGTGTGTGTGTGTGTGTGTGTATCATGTGCTGCTTATGTCTCTGAAATAAGATGCAGGCTTCGTGTGTGTGTGTGTGTGTGTTTGTGTGTGTGTGTATCATGTGTTGTTTAGGTCTCTGAAATAAGATGCAGGACTCGTGTGTGTATCATGTGTTGCCCATGCCTATCGAAATGACAAGTCAATCTCGCAAATGGGCCATTTATAACCGTTTGTAGTCTTAACATGGTGGTTTGTTGCATATGGCCCATATACCACGGCCAACGGCTGTATCCAGGCACTTGGTATTAGCCTGTTGCAAACGTAGCAGCTACTCTTCCTGGGGTCCAAACAGAACACAGAACACAGAACACAGAGCACAGAGCACAGAGCACAGAACACAGAGCACAGAACACAGAGCACAGAGCACAGAACACAGAGCACAGAACACAGAACACAGGGCACAGAACACAGAACACAGAACACAGAACACAGAGCACAGAACACAGAGCACAGAGCACAGAACACAGGGCACAGAACACAGAACACAGAACACAGAGCACAGAACACAGAGCACAGAGCACAGAACACAGAACACAATTCAGAACATCAATAGACAAGAACAGCTCAAGGACAGAACTATATACATTATTAAAAGGCACATGTAGCCTCCATATCAATGCTTAAACACAAACTATCTGGGTCCAATAGGGGGAGAGGAGGTGTGGCCGGGAGGTGTGGCTTTATCTGCCCTCATATCAATACATAGACACAAACTATCTGGGTCCAATAGGGGGAGAGGCGTTGTGCCGTGAGGTGTGGCTTTATCTGCCCTCATATCAATACATAGACACAAACTATCTGGGTCCAATAGGGGGAGAGGAGGTGTGGCCAGGAGGTGTGGCTTTATCTGCCCTCATATCAATACATAGACACAAACTATCTGGGTCCAATAGGGGGAGAGGAGGTGTGGCCGGGAGGTGTTGCTTTATCTGCCCTCATATCAATACATAGACACAAACTATCTGGGTCCAATAGGGGAGGAGTGGCCGGGAGGTGTGGCTTTATCTGCCCTCATATCAATACATAGACACAAACTATCTGGGTCCAATAGGGGAGGAGTGGCCGGGAGGTGTGGCTTTATCTGCCCTCATATCAATGCATAGACACAAACTATCTGGGTCAAATAGGGGAGGTGTGGCCGTGAGGTGTGGCTTTATCTGCCCTCATATCAATACATAGACACAAACTATCTGGGTCAAATAGGGGAGGTGTGGCCGGGAGGTGTGGCTTTATCTGCCCTCATATCAATACATAGACACAAACTATCTGGGTCCAATAGGGGAAGAGGAGGTGTGGCCGGGAGGTGTTGCTTTATCTGCCCTCATATCAATACATAGACACAAACTATCTGGGTCCAATAGGGGGAGAGGAGGTGTGGCCGGGAGGTGTGGCTTTATCTGCCCTCATATCAATACATAGACACAAACTATCTGGGTCCAATAGGGGGAGAGGAGGTGTGGCCGGGAGGTGTGGCTTTATCTGCCTTCATATCAATACATAGACACAAACTATCTGGGTCCAATAGGGGAAGAGGAGGTGTGGCCGGGAGGTGTGGCTTTATCTGCCCTCATATCAATACATAGACACAAACTATCTGGGTCCAATAGGGGGAGAGGAGGTGTGGCCGGGAGGTGTGGCTTTATCTGCCCTCATATCAATACATAGACACAAACTATCTGGGTCCAATAGGGGAAGAGGAGGTGTGGCCGGGAGGTGTTGCTTTATCTGTTTTGTGAAACCAGGTTTTCTGTTTATTTAAAACAATATGAGATGGAAGGAAGTTCCATGCAATAAGGGCTCTATATAATACTGTACGCTTCCTTCAATTTGTTCTGGATCTGGGGACTATGAAAAGACCCCCGAGGGGCACTTCTGGTGGGGTAAGTGTGTGTGTCAGAGATGTGTGTAAGTTGATTGTGAAAACAATTTGGGATTTTCAACATAATGTTTCTTATAAAAACAACTCTTAGCCAAGAGAGACTGGGCATCCACAGTATTAATATCAGCCCTCTGATTACAATGAAGAGCGAGACGTGCCTCTCTGTTCTGGGCCAGCTGCACTTGACCTTAAGCATCGTGCTTAAAGCCAATTTGTTCTTGATTCTAAAATGTGGTCGGAGGCGCCATATGGAAGGGAGTGAGGAAACTGCGGAGACCAAATTGAGTTCCATTCCACATCACTCCCAAATGTTGTTACGATGCGGACGGCTCCGTATTGGCTCCGCCTTGACATGACAGGTTGATGGTAGCTGGGGGGGGGGGACTTCCTGTATAAACACAAACTCACTTCCTTCACAACAGCTCTGAGCTGCTCGCGAGAAGTATGACTGAGTTCTGCTGAGGCCATATCACAGTAAATGCTGATTGGCCATATACCATATCACAGTAAATGCTGATTGGCCATATACCATATCACAGTAAATGCTGATTGGCCATATACCATATCACAGTAAATGCTGATTGGCCATATACCATATCACAGTAAATGCTGATTGGCCATATACCATATCACAGTAAATGCTGATTGGCCATATACCATATCACAGTAAATGCTGATTGGCCATATACCATATCACAGTAAATGCTGATTGGCCACTGCAGACGTTTCCTGAACCGTGCAGAGACTTAACCGTGATATATTGGCCATATACCACCCCCCCCCCCCCCCCCCCCCCCCCCCTCATGCCTTGTGTCTTAAATCACAGCAGTCAAACTAATTAAAATCGACATGTGGATGGATTAAAAAAACTGTTGAGTTTAAATAAAAAGGTTAATTATATTTTCTCTTGCGACATATAGTCAACATTTGTTTATTAAATTTGCAATTAGTATTTTAATGAAAAATTTAAATTTTTCTTCCAACATCATTACAGGTTTCATCGTCGATATTCCTTCATTTTGACGCGATAAGATTATGTAAAAAAAAGTGTTTATACGACCAATCTGGCAACTTCTCTCTTGCAAAAAAAAAACGGAAGTGGGCTAGTTCAGGCCTTTTGGCAGGTCATTTGGCTAAATATTTGTACTTGACCTGGCAACCCTATCGCTAACATTAGCTAACGTTACACTCATAACCCCCTTCCCCGAAATAACCTAAACAATGTCAATGTCTAGCTAACATATTTAAACAGCAGGCGAACTAACATAACCTATAGAACAACTGTATAGCACGAAACTGTTATTCTAACATGTTTCACTAACAATTAAACGTTAGCTGGTATTATAACGCGATCCTAACTAAACGTTCGCTATACAAATGAGTATGAAAATGTAAACATGTTTCCCCATGTCAATAAAGACCCTTGACTCGAACGGTAACTAGTTATAGTAACCATAACAAACACGGCAGCTAGTTATAGTAACCATAACAAACACGACAGCTAGTTATAGTAACCACAACAAACACGTTATAGCTAGTTATAGTAACCATAACAAACACGGTAACTAGTTATAGTAACCATAACAAACACGTTATAGCTAGTTATAGTAACATAACAAACACGGTATAGCTAGTTATAGTAACATAACAAACACGGTATAGCTAGTTATAGTAACCATAACAAACACGACAGCTAGTTATAGTAACCACAACAAACACGTTATAGCTAGTTATAGTAACATAACAAACACGTTATAGCTAGTTATAGTAACCATAACAAACATGGTATAGCTAGTTATAGTAACATAACAAACACATTATAGCTAGTTATAGTAACATAACAAACACGGTAACTAGTTATAGTAACCATAACAAACACATTATAGCTAGTTATAGTAACATAACAAACACGGTAACTAGTTATAGTAACCATAACAAACACATTATAGCTAGTTATAGCAACCATAACAAACACATTATAGCTAGTTATAGTAACATAACAAACACGGTAACTAGTTATAGTAACCATAACAAACACGTTATAGCTAGTTATAGTAACCATAACAAACACATTATAGCTAGTTATAGTAACATAACAAACACGGTATAGCTAGTTATAGTAACATAACAAACACGTTATAGCTAGTTATAGTAACATAACAAACACGTTATAGCTAGTTATAGTAACCATAACAAACACATTATAGCTAGTTATAGTAACATAACAAACACGGTATAGCTAGTTATAGTAACCATAACAAACACGTTATAGCTAGTTATAGTAACCATAACAAACACGGTATAGCTAGTTATAGCAGCCATAACAAACACGGTATAGCTAGTTATAGTAACCATAACAAACACGTTATAGCTAGTTATAGTAACATAACAAACACGGTATAGCTAGTTATAGTAACCATAACAAACACGTTATAGCTAGTTATAGTAACCATAACAAACACGTTATAGCTAGTTATAGTAACATAACAAACACGGTAACTAGTTATAGTAACCATAACAAACACGGTATAGCTAGTTATACTAACCATAACAAACACGGTAGCTAGTTATAGTAACCATAACAAACATGGCAGCTAGTTATAGTAACATAACAAACACGTTATAGCTAGTTATAGTAACATAACAAACACGTTATAGCTAGTTATAGTAACCATAACAAACACGTTATAGCTAGTTATAGTAACATAACAAACATGGCAGCTAGTTATAGTAACCATAACAAACATGGCAGCTAGTTATAGTAACCATAACAAACACGACAGCTAGTTATAGTAACATAACAAACACGGCAGCTAGTTATAGTAACATAACAAACACAACAGCTAGTTATAGTAACCACAACAAACACGGTATAGCTAGTTATAGTAACCATAACAAACACGGCAGCTAGTTATAGTAACATAACAAACACAACAGCTAGTTATAGTAACCACAACAAACACGGCAGCTAGTTATAGTAACATAACAAACACAACAGCTAGTTATAGTAACCATAACAAACACGGCAGCTAGTTATAGTAACATAACAAACACAACAGCTAGTTATAGTAACCACAACAAACACGGCAGCTAGTTATAGTAACATAACAAACACAACAGCTAGTTATAGTAACCACAACAAACACAACAGCTAGTTATAGTAACCATAACAAACACGACAGCTAGTTATCGTAACATAACAAACACGACAGCTAGTTATAGTAACATAACAAACATGGCAGCTAGTTATAGTAACCACAACAAACACGGTATAGCTAGTTAAGCTAATCCAACTAGCTTGTTAGCTGCTAGAAATCATGGACTTCTACGAGGTGTTTTTACATGGACGTACATTGGAAACAGCCAAGACAGGACAAAGAGAAACGGAGTCAACAGAAAACGGACATGCTAAACTACCTGCTGCTATTAAAGACAGCTTGTACAGGCATTTAGCATTAGCGGCTAACGTTAGTTACCTGACGTTATTAAAGGCAGCTTGTAAAGGCATTTAGCATTAGCGGCTAACGTTAGTTACCTGACGTTATTAAAGGCAGCTTGTAAAGGCATTTAGCATTAGCAGCTAACGTTAGTTACCTGCTGTTGAAACGGTATCTAGCATTAGCGGCTAACGTTAGTTACCTGCTGTTGTAAAGGTATCTAGCATTAGCGGCTAACGTTAGTTACCTGCTGTTGTAAAGGTATCTAGCATTAGCGGCTAACGTTACAGCTAAACCGGGTTTAACTCATGTTGTGGATCTTTCCCTTTTTGTACTTCGGGGATGTAAAATCGCTTCCAAGTTCAAAAGGCCATTTAAAAAAAGATGCCTAGGTTTCTTCTTACCGACGCAGTTGATCAGTTTGTGCCGCCAGGTATCGAGTTCCCGCTTGAATCCGTTCCTTTCTACGGTGCATTTGGAGCTGCGGCACCGGGCAGCCATTCTGTCTGCCTCCTCCTTTCACCCTGCTCGGTCTCTCTTTGCGTCATCAGGAGTCAACCTCCGCTCATCACGACTGACCTCTCTCTCTCCCTGGCACTTTCTCTCTCTCGCTCTCTCTCTCTCTCTCTCCCTGGCTCTTTCTCTCTCTCTCTCTTTCTCTCTCTCTCTCTCTCTCTCTCTCTGTCTCCCTCTCTCTCTCTCTCTCTCTCTGTCTCTGTCTCTCTCTCTCTCTCTCTCCCTGGCTCTTTCTCTCTCTCTCTCTCTCTCTCTCTCTCAATTCAAGTTTAATGTATGGGGCTTTATTGGCATGGGAAACATATGTTTACATTGCCAATGCAATAAACAAAAGTTAAATAAACAAATGAACAGTAAACATTACACTCACAAAAGTTCCAAAAGAATAAAGACATTTCAAATGTCATATTATGTGCAAATTGTGTGTGCCCCCCCCCCCCCCCCCCCCCCCCCGTGAGAACTTGCACAATTGGTGGATGACTAAATACTTTTTTGCCCCACTGTAGTCTATACCATCTACTGCATCTTGTATACAGTCTATACCATCTACTGCGTCTTGTATATAGTCTATACCATCTACTGCATCTTGTATATAGTCTATATCATCTACTGCATCTTGTATATAGTCTATACCATCTACTGCATCTTGTATATAGTCTATACTATCTACTGCATCTTGTATATAGTCTATACCATCTACTGCATCTTGTATACAGTCTATACCATCTATTGCATCTTGTATATAGTCTATACTATCTACTGCATCTTGTATATAGTCTATACCATCTACTGCATCTTGTATACAGTCTATACCATCTATTGCATCTTGTATATAGTCTATATCATCTACTGCATCTTGTATATAGTCTATACCATCTACTGCATCTTGTATATAGTCTATACTATCTACTGCATCTTGTATATAGTCTATACCATCTACTGCATCTTGTATATAGTCTATACCATCTACTGCATCTTGTATACAGTCTATACCATCTATTGCATCTTGTATATAGTCTATATCATCTACTGCATCTTGTATATAGTCTATACCATCTACTGCATCTTGTATATAGTCTATACTATCTACTGCATCTTGTATATAGTCTATACCATCTACTGCATCTTGTATACAGTCTATACCATCTATTGCATCTTGTATATAGTCTATACTATCTACTGCATCTTGTATATAGTCTATACCATCTACTGCATCTTGTATACAGTCTATACCATCTATTGCATCTTGTATATAGTCTATATCATCTACTGCATCTTGTATATAGTCTATACCATCTACTGCATCTTGTATATAGTCTATATCATCTACTGCATCTTGTATATAGTCTATACCATCTACTGCATCTTGTATATAGTCTATACCATCTATTGCATCTTGTATATAGTCTATATCATCTACTGCATCTTGTATATAGTCTATACTATCTACTGCATCTTGTATATAGTCTATACTATCTACTGCATCTTGTATACAGTCTATACCATCTACTGCATCTTGTATACAGTCTATACCATCTACTGCATCTTGTATATAGTCTATACCATCTACTGCATATTGTATATAGTCTATACTATCTACTGCATCTTGTATATAGTCCATACTATCTACTGCATCTTGTATACAGTCTATACCATCTACTGCATCTTGCTACCTGCCCTCCAGGACACCTACACCACCTGATGTCACAGGAATGCCGAAAAGATCATCAAGGACAACAACCACCCGAGCCACAGCCTGATCACCCTGGTATCATCCAGAAGGCGAGGTCAGTACAGGTGCATCAAAGCTGGGACCGAGAGACTGAAAAACAGCTTCTATCTCAAGGCCATCAGACTGTTAAACAGCCACCACTAACATTGAGTGGCTGCTGCCAACATACTGACTCAACTCTCTGGCCACTTTAATGCATGGACTTAATAAAGGTATCACTTTAAACTATGGCACTTTATATGATGTTTACATACCCTACATTACTCATCTCATATGTATATACTGTACTCTATACCATCTACTGCATCTTGCCTATGCCGTTCGGCCATCACCCATCCATGTATTTATAGGTACATATTCTAGAAATTGAAATTGTTAGATTACTTGTTAGATATCACTGCACGGTGGGGAACTAGAAGCACAAGCATTTCACTACACTCAGCATTAACATCTGCTAACCATGTGACCAATAACATCTGCTAACCATGTGACCAATAACATCTGCTAACCATGTGACCATTAACATATGCTAACCATGTGACCACTACACTCAGCATTAACGTCTGCTAACCATGTGACCAATAACATCTGCTAACCATGTGACCAATAACATCTGCTAACCATGTGACCATTAACATCTGCTAATCATGTGACCAATACATTGTGATTTGATTTGAGTACTGCAGGGTTATTATAGACTGATGAGACGTCCTCCCTCTAGTGGTGAAAACAGAGTACTGCATGGTTAATATAGACTGATGACACGTCCTCCCTCTAGTGGTGACAACAGAGAACTGCAGGGTTATTATCGACTGATGACGCGTCCTCCCTCTAGTGGTGAAAACAGAGAACTGCAGGGTTAATATAGACTGATGACACGTCCTCCCTCTAGTGGTGACAACAGAGAACTGCAGGGTTATTATCGACTGATGACGCGTCCTCCCTCTAGTGGTGAAAACAGAGAACTGCAGGGTTATAATAGACTGATGACACGCCCCCCTCTAGTGGTGAAAACAGAGTACTGCAGGGTTATTATAGACTAACGACACGTCCTCCCCCTAGTGGTGAAAACAGAGAACTGCAGGGTTAATATAGACTGGTGACACGTCCTCCCTCTAGTGGTGAAAACAGAGTACTGCAGGGTTATTATCGACTGATGACGCGTCCTCCCTCTAGTGGTGAAAACAGAGAACTGCAGGGTTATAATCGACTGATGACACATCCTCCCTCTAGTGTTGACAACAGAGTATTGCAGGGTTATTATAGACTAACGACACGTCCTCCCCCTAGTGGTGACAACAGAGTATATGTAACAGTGTATGTGACCAATACAATGTGATTTGATTTGAGGAACGCTCACTCCAAGCCTCTAGCGACAGGGGGGGGTTCATCTACTGGGCCTGTGGTATAGTTACATTTAAATGGATGTTTTTGAAGCAAAATGGTATTTTATTTTACATTTTTATTTCACCTTTATTTAACCAGGTAGGCTAGTTGGGAACACCTTTATTTAACCAGGTAGGCTAGTTGAGAACACCTTTATTTAACCAGGTAAGCTAGTTGAGAACACCTTTATTTAACCAGGTAGGCTAGTTGGGAACACCTTTATTTAACCAGGTAGGCTAGTTGGGAACACCTTTATTTAACCAGGTAGGCTAGTTGAGAACACCTTTATTTAACCAGGTAGGCTAGTTGAGAACAAGTTCTCATTTACAACTGCGACCCAGACCAAGATAAAGCAAAGCAGTTCGACACATACAACAACACAGAGTTACACATGGAGCAAACAACAACACAGAGTTACACATGGAATAAAACAAAACATACAGTCAATAACACAATAGAGAACTAAGAAAACAAAAAGTCTATATACAGATGACATGAGAGGCTCATTTATAGTAGAGGAGAAGAAGGTGTGTTTTTATAAATAATTAACTTATAATCATAATATGATGTAATGTGTGTCGGAGCCATTTTGGGTTTATGAGTTGTGTGTAAATGTTGTCTGTCCAGGGTTATTTAAAACAAATAATTGTTTTGTACACTAGAGGGCACTATATGTTGGGGTCAATGGTCGTGTGTGTGTGTGTGTGTCGTGTGTGTGTGTGTCTGTGTGTGTGTGCGTGTGTGCGTGCGTCTGTGTGTGCATGTGTGCGTGCGTGTGTGTGTGTATATACATGTATACCAGAAAGGGTTAGAAACAGATGAGAGGAGAGCACGTTCAGGTGTTACCGTATCACAGATGATAGAATGAATCTCTCTGTCCCTTATAGGAACATGTGTTTTGGAGATATTTTTGTACGCGCAAATAAATGGGAACTTCAACCCCAAAGGAGTAACGTTTTGGAAAGCAGAATTTTTTGTGGACATTTTAATCTAGCTCTCTCCTGTGCTAGTGGCAGTTCATAGGGAATCACCACTAGGGGGCGGTAGGTAGTCTAGTGGTTAGAGTGTAGAGGTGGCAGTTTATAGGGAATCACCACTAGGGGGCGGTAGGTAGTCTAGTGGTTAGAGTGTAGAGGTGGCAGTTCATAGGGAATCACCACTAGGGGGTGGTAGGTAGTCTAGTGGTTAGAGTGTAAAGATGGCAATTCATAGGGAATCACCACTAGGGGGCGGTAGGTAGTCTAGTGGTTAGAGTGTAAAGATGGCAATTCATAGGGAATCACCACTAGGGGGCGGTAGGTAGTCTAGTGGTTAGAGTGTAGAGGTGGCAGTTCATAGGGAATCACCACTAGGGGGCGGTAGGTAGTCTAGTGGTTAGAGTGTAGAGGTGGCAGTTCATAGGGAATCACCACTAGGGGGCGGTAGGTAGTCTAGTGGTTAGAGTGTAGAGGAGGCAGGTAGTCTAGTGGTTAGAGTGTGGAGGAGGTAGGTAGTCTAGTGGTTAGAGGGTAGGGGCGGCAGGGTAGCCTAGTGGTTAGAGTGTAGAGGAGTCAGGTAGTCTAGTGGTTAGAGTGTAGAGGAGGCAGGTAGACTAGTGGTTAGAGTGTAGAGGAGGCAGGTAGCCTAGTGGTTAGAGTGTAGAGGAGGCAGGTAGCCTAGTGGTTAGAGTGTAGAGGAGGCAGGTAGTCTAGTGGTTAGAGTGTAGAGGAGGCAGGTAGCCTAGTGGTTAGAGTGTAGAGAAGGCAGGTAGTCTAGTGGTTATAGTGTAGAGGAGGCAGGTAGTCTAGTGGTTAGAGTGTAGAGGTGGCAGGTAGTCTAGTGGTTAGAGTGTGGAGGAGGTAGGTAGTCTAGTGGTTAGAGTGTAGAGGAGGCAGGTATCCTAGTGGTTAGAGTGTAGAGGAGGCAGGTAGTCTAGTGGTTATAGTGTAGAGGAGGCAGGTAGTCTAGTGGTTAGAGTGTAGAGGTGGCAGGTAGTCTAGTGGTTAGAGTGTGGAGGAGGTAGGTAGTCTAGTGGTTAGAGTGTAGAGGAGGCAGGTAAGCCTAGTGGTTAGAGTGTAGAGGAGGCAGGTAGCCTAGTGGTTAGAGGGTAGGGGCGGCAGGGTAGCCTAGTGGTTAGAGTGTAGAGGAGTCAGGTAGTCTAGTGGTTAGAGTGTAGAGGAGGCAGGTAGCCTAGTGGTTAGAGTGTAGAGGAGGCAGGTAGCCTAGTGGTTAGAGTGTAGAGGAGGCAGGTAGCCTAGTGGTTAGAGTGTAGAGGAGGCAGGTATTCTAGTGGTTAGAGTGTAGAGGAGGCAGGTAGCCTAGTGGTTAGAGTGTAGAGGAGGCAGGTAGTCTAGTGGTCATAGTGTAGAGGAGGCAGGTAGTCTAGTGGTTAGAGTGTAGAGGTGGCAGGTAGCCTAGTGGTTAGAGTGTAGAGGTGGCAGGTAGCCTAGTGGTTAGAGTGTAGAGGAGGCAGGTAGTCTAGTGGTTAGAGTGTAGAGGAGGCAGGTAGTCTAGTGGTTAGAGGAGGCAGGTAGTCTAGTGGTTAGAGGGGAGGCAGGTAGCCTAGTGGTTAGAGTGGAGAGGCGGCAGGTAGTCTAGTGGTTAGAGTGTAGAGGAGGCAGGTAGTCTAGTGGTTAGAGTGTAGAGGAGGCAGGTAGCCTAGTGGTTAGAGTGTAGAGGAGGCAGGTATTCTAGTGGTTAGAGTGTAGTGGCGGCAGGTTGCTGGATCAAATCCCAGAGCTGACAAGGTAAAAATCTGTCCCCCTGAACAAGCCAGTTAACCCACTGTTCCTAGGCGGTCATTTAAAATAAGAATTTGTTCTTAACTGACTTGCCTAGTTAAATAAAGGTAAAATAAAACTCACTGTGATACAATGTCAGTGCTTAGTCATGTTGGCATCGCCAATGGGAGTCAAACGGGGACCACACAGTCCTCAGATCCATCTGTAAAGTCTTGTAGTAGTGCAGACAGACAGTCCTCAGATCCATCTGTAAAGTCTTGTAGTACAGACAGACAGTCCTCAGATCAATCTGTAAAGTATTGTAGTACAGACAGACAGTCCTCAGATCCATCTGTAAAGTCTTGTAGTACAGACAGACAGTCCTCAGATCCATCTGTAAATTATTGTAGTACAGACAGACAGTCCTCAGATCCATCTGTAAAGTATTGTAGTACAGACAGACAGTCCTCAGATCCATCTGTAAAGTCTTGTAGTACAGACAGACAGTCCTCAGATCCATCTGTAAAGTATTGTAGTAGTGCAGACAGACAGTCAGTCAGATCCATCTGTAAAGTCTAGTGGTACAGACAGACAGTCCTCAGATCCATCTGTAAAGTCTAGTAGTAGTGCAGACAGACAGTCCTCAGATCCATTTGTAAAGTTGTAGTAGTGCAGACAGACAGTCCTCAGATCCATCTGTAAAGTCTTGTAGTACAGACAGTCCTCAGATCCATCTGTAAAGTCTAGTAGTACAGACAGACAGTCCTCAGATCCATCTGTAAAGTATTGTAGTACAGACAGACAGTCCTCAGATCCATCTGTAAAGTCTTGTAGTACAGACAGACAGTCCTCAGATCCATCTGTAAAGGGTTGTAGTACAGACAGACAGTCCTCAGATCCATCTGTAAAGTCTTGTAGTACAGACAGACAGTCCTCAGATCCATCTGTAAAGTCTTGTAGTACAGACAGACAGTCCTCAGATCCATCTGTAAAGGGTTGTAGTACAGACAGACAGTCCTCAGATCCATCTGTAAAGTCTTGTAGTACAGACAGTCCTCAGATCCATCTGTAAAGGGTTGTAGTACAGACAGACAGTCCTCAGATCCATATGTAAAGTCTTGTAGTACAGACAGAGAGTCCTCAGATCCATCTGTAAAGTATTGTAGTACAGACAGACAGTCCTCAGATCCATCTGTAAAGTCTTGTAGTACAGACAGACGGTCCCCAGATTCATCTGTAAAGTCTTGTAGTACAGACAGACAGTCCTCAGATCCATCTGTAAAGTCTTGCAGTAGTACAGACAGACAGTCAGTCAGATCCATCTGTAAAGTCTTGTAGTACAGACAGACAGTCCTCAGATCCATCTGTAAAGTATTGTAGTACAGACAGACAGACAGTCCTCAGATCCATCTGTAAAGTATTGTAGTACAGACACACAGTCCTCAGATCCATCTGTAAAGTCTTGTAGGGGACTGTATACCGAGCCACACAGGACATGTCCTCAGATCCATCTGTAAAGTCTTGCAGTAGTACAGACAGACAGTCAGTCAGATCCATCTGTAAAGTCTTGTAGTACAGACAGACAGTCCTCAGATCCATATGTAAAGTCTTGTAGTACAGACAGACAGTCCTCAGATCCATCTGTAAAGTATTGTAGTACACACAGACAGTCCTCAGATCCATCTGTAAAGTCTTGTAGTACAGACAGACGGTCCCCAGATTCATCTGTAAAGTCTTGTAGTACAGACAGACAGTCCTCAGATCCATCTGTAAAGTCTTGTAGTACAGACAGACAGTCCTCAGATCCATCTGTAAAGTATTGTAGTACAGACAGACAGACAGTCCTCAGATCCATCTGTAAAGTATTGTAGTACAGACACACAGTCCTCAGATCCATCTGTAAAGTCTTGTAGGGGACTGTATACCGAGCCACACAGGACATGTCCTCAGATCCATCTGTAAAGTCTTGCAGTAGTACAGACAGACAGTCAGTCAGATCCATCTGTAAAGTCTTGTAGTACAGACAGACAGTCCTCAGATCCATATGTAAAGTCTTGTAGTACAGACAGACAGTCCTCAGATCCATCTGTAAAGTATTGTAGTACAGACAGACAGTCCTCAGATCCATCTGTAAAGTCTTGTAGTACAGACAGACGGTCCCCAGATTCATCTGTAAAGTCTTGTAGTACAGACAGACAGTCCTCAGATCCATCTGTAAAGTCTTGTAGTACAGACAGACAGACAGTCCTCAGATCCATCTGTAAAGTATTGTAGTACAGACACACAGTCCTCAGATCCATCTGTAAAGTCTTGTAGGGGACTGTATACCGAGCCACACAGGACAT
>NW_023493693.1:540000-569428 GCF_013265735.2 Oncorhynchus mykiss
CCGCTTGTGGGGATTATTCTACTTTGTTTATTTTAGAGTACAACTAAACATTCACCTGATGTTTACAAGAACGTTCCTAGATCAACATTTTGTCTGTTCTTTAAAAGGTACCAGAACGTTTATATTAGGTTGTGGGAACATTGCAGGGAATGTGACAAGAAATAGGTTCCGAACAGACAACCACTGTCCACTTCTGCTGACAGTCAGATAATGTTTATATCTGGGTGCACAAAACTTCTCTTTGATATTGCAAGAATGTAAGATCTTTACAAGAGATAAGTTCCCAAAACACCACAGAACAGCCTTTCTAAGATCTTTCCAAGCGATAAGTTCCCAAAACACAAAATATGCTCAATTGTTTGATTTGATTGATTAGGATCCTCATTAGCCCACACCAATGGTAACAGTCTTCCAGGGGATCCCCATTAGCCAACACCAATGGAGACAGCTAGTCTTTCTGGGGATCCTCATTAGCCAACACCAATGGAGACAGCTAGTCTTTCTGGGGATCCCCATTAGCCAACACCAATGGAGACAGCTAGTCTTTCTGGGGATCCCCATTAGCCTACACCAATGGAGACAGCTAGTCTTTCTGGGGATCCCCATTAGCCAACACCAATGGAGACAGCTAGTCTTCCTGTGGATCCCCATTAGCCCACACCAATGGAGACAGCTAGTCTTTCTGGGGATCCCCATTAGCCCACACCAATGGAGACAGCTAGTCTTTCTGGGGATCCCCATTAGCCCACACCAATGGAGACAGCTAGTCTTACTGGGGATCCCCATTAGCCCACACCAATGGAGACAGCTAGTCTTCCAGGGGATCCCCTTTAGCCAACACCAGTGGAGACAGCTAGTCTTTCTGGGGATCCCCTTTAGCCAACACCAATGGAGACAGCTAGTCTTCCAGGGGATCCCCTTTAGCCAACACCAGTGGAGACAGCTAGTCTTTCTGGGGATCCCCATTAGCCCACACCAATGGAGACAGCTAGTCTTACTGGGGATCCCCATTAGCCCACACCAATGGAGACAGCTAGTCTTCCAGGGGATCCACTTTAGCCCACACCAATGGAGACAGCTAGTCTTCCAGGGGATCCCCATTAGCCCACACCAATGGAGACAGCTAGTCTTTCTGGGGATCCTCATTAGCCAACACCAATGGAGACAGCTAGTCTTTCTGGGGATCCCCATTAGCCAACACCAATGGAGACAGCTAGTCTTTCTGGGGATCCCCTTTAGCCAACACCAATGGAGACAGCTAGTCTTTCTGGGGATCCCCATTAGCCAACACCAATGGAGACAGCTAGTCTTTCTGGGGATCCCCATTAGCCCACACCAATGGAGACAGCTAGTCTTTCTGGGGATCCCCTTTAGCCAACACCAGTGGAGACAGCTAGTCTTTCTGGGGATCCCCTTTAGCCAACACCAATGGAGACAGCTAGTCTTCCAGGGGATCCCCTTTAGCCAACACCAGTGGAGACAGCTAGTCTTTCTGGGGATCCCCTTTAGCCAACACCAATGGAGACAGCTAGTCTTCCAGGGGATCCCCTTTAGCCAACACCAGTGGAGACAGCTAGTCTTTCTGGGGATCCCCTTTAGCCAACACCAGTGGAGACAGCTAGTCTTACTGGGGATCCCCATTAGCCCACACCAATGGAGACAGCTAGTCTTTCTGGGGATCCCCATTAGCCCACACCAATGGAGACAGTCTTCCAGGGGATCCCCATTAGCCCACACCAATGGAGACAGTCTTCCAGGGGATCCCCATTAGCCCACACCAATAAATAGATCAGAATATGTTAATTAGATCAGATTACTACACAGTGATATGTTAATTAGATGAGATTACTACACAGTGATATGTTAATTAGATGAGATTACTACACAGTGATATGTTAATTAGATCAGATTACTACACAGTGATATGTTAATTAGATCAGATTACTACACAGTGATATGTTAATTAGATGAGATTACTACACAGTGATATGTTAATTAGATCAGATTACTACACAGTGATATGTTAATTAGATGAGATTACTACACAGTGATATGTTAATTAGATCAGATTACTACACAGTAATATGTTAATTAGATCAGATTACTACACAGTGATATGTTAATTAGATGAGATTACTACACAGTGATATGTTAATTAGATCAGATTACTACACAGTGATATGTTAATTAGATCAGATTACTACACAGTGATATGTTAATTAGATCAGATTACTACACAGTGATATGTTAATTAGATCAGATTACTACACAGTGATATGTTAATTAGATCAGATTACTACACAGTGATATGTTAATTAGATCAGATTACTACACAGTGATATGTTAATTAGATCAGATTACTACACAGTGATATGTTAATTAGATCAGATTACTACACAGTGATATGTTAATTAGATCAGATTACTACACAGTGATATGTTAATTAGATCAGATTACTACACAGTGATATGTTAATTAGATCAGATTACTACACAGGGATATGTTAATTAGATCAGATTACTACACAGTGATATGTTAATTAGATCAGATTACTACACAGTGATATGTTAATTAGATCAGATTACTACACAGTGATATGTTAATTAGATCAGATTACCACACAGTGATATGTTAATTAGATCAGATTACTACACAGTGATATGTTAATTAGATCAGATTACTACACAGTGATATGTTAATTAGATCAGATTACTACACAGTGATATGTTAATTAGATCAGATTACTACACAGTGATATGTTAATTAGATCAGATTACCACACAGTGATATGTTAAATAGATCAGATTACTACACAGTGATATGTTAATTAGATCAGATCACTACACAGTGATATGTTAATTAGATCAGATTACTACACAGTGATATGTTAATTAGATCAGATTACTACACAGTGATATGTTAATTAGATCAGATTACTACACAGTGATATGTTAATTAGATCAGATTACTACACAGTGATATGTTAATTAGATCAGATTACTACACAGTGATATGTTAATTAGATCAGATTACTACACATTGATATGTTAATTAGATCAGATTACTACACAGTGATATGTTAATTAGATCAGATTACTACACAGTGATATGTTAATTAGATCAGATTACTACACAGTGATATGTTAATTAGATCAGATTACTACACAGTGATATGTTAATTAGATCAGATTACTACACAGTGATATGTTAATTAGATCAGATTACTACACATTGATATGTTAATTAGATGAGATTACTACACAGTGATATGTTAATTAGATCAGATTACTACACAGTGATATGTTAATTAGATGAGATTACTACACAGTGATATGTTAATTAGATCAGATTACTACACAGTGATATGTTAATTAGATCAGATTACTACACAGGGCATTCGGAAAGTATTCAGACCCCTTTACTTTTTACACATTTTGTTACGTTACAGCCTTATTCTAAAACAGATTAAATAATTCCCCCCCCCCCCTAAGCAATCTACATAAAACACCGCCATAATGACAAAGCAAAAACAGGTTTTTAGATATTTTTTGCTAATTTATTAAATAAATAAAAAAACAGAAATACCTTATTTATGTAAGTATTCAGACCCTTGGCTATGAGACTCGATCTCAGGTGCTTCCTGTTTCCAATGATCATCCTTCAGATGTTTCTTCATCTTGATGTTTTGGTGCCATTCCCCAGATCTGTGCCTCGACACAATCCTGTCTCAGGAGCTCTACGGACAATTCCTTCCACCTCATGGCTTGTTTTATTTTGCTCTGACACGCACTGTCAACTGTGGGACCTTTATATAGACAGGTGTGTGCCTTTCCAAATCAGCATCATGCCGTGGGGATGTTTTTCAGCGGGCAGGGACTGGGAGACTAGTGAAGCATGGTGGTGGCAGCATCATGCCGTGGGGATGTTTTTCAGCGGGCAGGGACTGGGAGACTAGTGAAGCATGGTGGTGGCAGCATCATGCCGTGGGGATGTTTTTCAGCGGGCAGGGACTGGGAGACTAGTGAAGCATGGTGGTGGCAGCATCATGCTGTGGGGATGTTTTTCAGCGGGCAGGGACTGGGAGACTAGTGAAGCATGGTGGTGGCAGCATCATGCCGTGGGGATGTTTTTCAGCGGGCAGGGACTGGGAGACTAGTGAAGCATGGTGGTGGCAGCATCATGCCGTGGGGATGTTTTTCAGCGGGCAGGGAACTGGGAGACTAGTCAGGATGGAGGAAAAGATGAACGGAGTAAAGTACAGAGAGATCCTTGATGGAAACCTGCTCCAGAGCACTCAGGACCTCGGGGGCCTTTTACAGTTGAACTAAAACCTGCATATCTGACTGGTGCTTTTTACAGTTGATTTAAAACTTGCATATCTGACTGGTGCTTTTTACAGTTGATTTAAAACCTGCATATCTGACTGGTGCTTTTTACAGTTGATTTAAAACCTGCATATCAGACTGGGCCTTTTACAGTTAATTTAAAACCTGCATATCTGACTGGGCCTTTTTACAGTTGATTTAAAACCTGCATATCTGACTGGTGCTTTTTACAGTTGATTTAAAACCTGCATATCTGACTGGTGCTTTTTACAGTTGATTTAAAACCTGCATATCTGACTGGTGCTTTTTACAGTTGATTTAAAACCTGCATATCAGACTGGTGCTTTTTACAGTTGATTTAAAACCTGCACCTCAGACTGGGCCTTTTTACAGTTGAACTAAAACCTGCCTATCAGACTGGGCCTTTTTACAGTTGAACTAAAACCTGCCTATCAGACTGGGCCTTTTTACAGTTGAACTAAAACCTGCATATCAGACAGACAGACAGACAGACATGTAGAGAGACAGACAGACAGGTAGATGGACAAGGAGAGAGAGAGACAGATGGACATGGAGAGAGATAGACAGACAGACATGTAGAGAGATGGACAGATAGACTTGTAGAGAGATAGACAGATAGACATGTAGAGAGATAGACAGATAGACATGGAGAGAGACAGACATGTAGAGAGACAGATAGACATGTAGAGAGATAGACAGATAGACATGGAGAGAGACAGACATGTAGAGAGACAGATAGACATGTAGAGAGATAGACATGTAGACAGATAGACATGTAGACAGATAGACATGTAGAGAGATAGACAGATAGACATGGAGAGAGATAGACAGTGTTTATGGGAGAGAAATAGACAGATAGACATGGAGAGAGATAGACAGTGTTTATGGGAGAGAGATAGACAGACATGGAGAGAGATAGACAGTGTTTATGGGAGAGAGATAGACAGATAGACATGGAGAGAGATAGACAGTGTTTATGGGAGAGAGATAGACAGTGTTTATGGGAGAGAGATAGACAGTGTTTATGGGAGAGAGATAGACAGATAGACATGGAGAGAGATAGACAGTGTTTATGGGAGAGAGATAGACAGTGTTTATGGGAGAGAGATAGACAGTGTTTATGGGAGAGAGGGTTGGAGAGAGTAAGAGAGAGAAAAGGACAGGGAGAAAGAGAGAGGCAGAGCTTGAAAGAGACAGCAACTGTCAGGTCTCCAGCTGGAATGCGTTGTCACGGTGACTTAGAGCGCCGTCGTCGTGGAGATGGTGATGAAAGACGGCGGCCTGGTGAAGGGCATTCTGGGCCGGAGCGTGACCAACTGCGCACAGACACACACACACACACACAAAGCCCCCTTCCTTGCCCTAGGGACAGAGTTGTTTATATACAGGGTCAGAGCTGCGTGTGTGTGTGTGTGTGTGTGTGTGTGTGTGTGTGTGTGTGTGAACAGTAGCCTCCACTGATATGAGCAGTGTGTTTGTGGTAAAGCAGGATATTTTCAGGGACTTAACACCAAGGTGGTGATTCCTCTGTGGCCTGCTGCAGCCCACAGCAACTCATAACACCTCGTACACCAGCAGATCACTACTACTGAACTGGGAGGGAGGGAGGGAGAGAGAGAGAGAGAGAGAGAGAAAGAGGGTAGACTCCTAACACCTCGTCTCTCATCCACCAGCAGATCACATTACTACTACTAAACTGGGAGGGAGAGAGGGAGAGAGGGAGGGAGCGAGGGAGGGAGAGAGGGAGGGAGGGTGAAGGAAGGAGAGAGGGAAGGAGGGAGAGAAGGACGGAGAGAAGGAGGGAGGGAGAGAGAGAAGGAGGGAGGGATGGAGAGAGAGAAGGACGGAGAGAAGGAGGGAGGGAGGGAGAGAAGGAGGGAGCGAGGAAGGGAGAGAGAGAAGGACGGAGAGAAGGAGGGAGGGAGGGAGAGAGAGAGAGAAGGAGGGAGGGAGGGAGGGAGAGAGAGGGCGGGAGGGAGGGAGAGAAACAGGGTGGACTCGTGAATGGTAGGGCACTACAGCATAGCCCTGGTAGAAACCACTATGATCAGACGGTTCCCAAACCCACTGGGCTGAGCCCCGGTCCCTCCACTATGATCAGACGGTTCCCAAACCCACTGGGTTGAGCCCCGATCCCTCCAATATGATTAGATGGTTTCCAAACCCACTGGGCTGAGCCCCGATACCTCCAGTATGATCAGACGGTTCCCAAACCCACTGGGTTGAGCCCCGATCCCTCCACTATGATCAGACGGTTCCCAAAACCACTGGGTTGAGCCCCAATCCCTCCACTATGATCAGACGGTTCCCAAACCCACTGGGTTGAGCCCCAATCCCTCCACTATGATCAGATGGTTCCCAAACCCACTGGGTTGAGCCCCGATCCCTCCACTATGATCAGATGGTTCCCAAACATACTGGGCAGAGCCCCGGTCCCTCCACTATGATCAGACAGTTCCCAAACACACTGGGCTGAGCCCCAATCCCTCCACTATGATCAGACGGTTCGCCAACCAAGTGGGCTGAGCCCCGATCCTTTCACTATGATCAGATGGTTCCCAACCCCCCTGGGCTGAGCCCCAATCCCTCCAATATGATCAGACGGTTCCCAAACCCACTGGGTTGAGCCCAAATCCTTCCAATATGATCAGACGGTTCCCAAACCCACTGGGCTGAGCCTTTGTCCCTCCGATATGATCAGATGGTTCCCAAACCCACTGGGTTGAGCCCCGATCCTTCCACTATGATCAGACGGTTCCCAAACACACTGGGCTGAGCCCCAATCCCTCCAATATGATCAGACGGTTCGCCAACCCAGTGGGCTGAGCCCCGATCCCTCCACTATTATCAGATGGTTCCCAAACCCACTGGGCTGAGCTCCGATCCCTCCAATATGATCAGATGGTTCACAAACACACTGGGTTGAGCCCCGATCCCTCCACTATGATCAGATGGTTCCCAAACACCCTGGGCTGAGCCCCAATCCCTCCAATATGATCAGACGGTTCCCAAACCCACTGGAGGTTGAGCCCCAATCCCTCCAATATGATCAGACGGTTCCCAAACCCACTGGGTTGAAACCCAATCCCTCCGCTATGATCAGACGGTTCACAAACCCACTGGGCTGAGCCCCGATCTCTCCAATATGATCAGATGGTTCCCAAACCCACTGAGTTGAGCCCCGAGCCCTCCACTATGATCAGACGGTTCCCAAACCCACTGGGTTGAGCCCCAATCCCTCCAATATAATCAGACGGTTCCCAAACCCACTGGGCTGAGCCCCGGTCCCTCCAATATGATCAGATGGTTCCCAAACCCACTGGGTTGATCCCCGGTCCCTCCACTATGATCAGACGGTTCCCAAACATACTGGCTGAGCCCCGATCCCTCCACTATGATCAGATGGTTCCCAAACCCACTGGGTTGAGCCCCGATCCCTCCACTATGATCAGATGGTTCCCAAACATACTGGGCAGAGCCCCGGTCCCTCCACTATGATCAGACGGTACCCAAACACACTGGGCTGAGCCCTGATCCTTCCACTATGATCAGACAGTTCCCAAACACACTGGGCTGAGCCCCAATCCCTCCACTATGATCAGACGGTTCGCCAACCAAGTGGGCTGAGCCCCGATCCTTTCACTATGATCAGATGGTTCCCAACCCACTGAGCTGAGCCCCAATCCCTCCAATATGATCAGACGGTTCCCAAACCCACTGGGTTGAGCCCCAATCCCTCCAATATGATCAGACGGTTCCCAAACCCACTGGGCTGAGCCTTTGTCCCTCCGATATGATCAGATGGTTCCCAAACCCACTGGGCTGAGCCACGGTCCCTCCAATTTGATCAGACGGTACCCAAACCCACTGGGCTGAGCCCCGATCCTTCCACTATGATCAGATGGTTCCCAAACACACTGGGCTGAGCCCCAATCCCTCCAATATGATCAGACGGTTCGCCAACCCACTGGGTTGAGCCCCAATCCCTCCAATATGATCAGACGGTTCCCAAACCCACTGGGTTGAACCCCAATCCGCTATGATCAGACGGTTCCCAAACCCACTGGGCTGAGCCCCGAGCCCTCCACTATGATCAGACGATTCCCAATCCCACTGGGTTGAGCCCCAATCCCTCCAATATGATCAGAAGGTTCCCAAAACCCACTGGGCTGAGCCCCGAGCCCTCCACTATGATCAGACGGTTCCCAAACCCACTGGGTTGAGCCCCAATCCCTCCAATATGATCAGACGGTTCCCAAACCCACTGGGTTGAACCCCAATCCGCTATGATCAGACGGTTCCCAAACCCACTGGGCTGAGCCCCGAGCCCTCCACTATGATCAGACGATTCCCAATCCCACTGGGTTGAGCCCCAATCCCTCCAATATGATCAGAAGGTTCCCAAAACCCACTGGGCTGAGCCCCGAGCCCTCCACTATGATCAGACGGTTCCCAAACCCACAGGGTTGAGCCCCAATCCCTCTTATATGATCAGAAGGTTCCCAAAACCCACTGGGCTGAGCCCCGAGCCCTCCACTATGATCAGACGATTCCCAATCCCATTGGGTTGAGCCCCAATCCCTCCAATATGATCAGACGGTTCCCAAACCCACTGGGCTGAGCCCCGGTCCCTTCGATATGATCAGATGGTTCCCAAAACCACTGGGCTGAGCCCCGAGCCCTCCACTATGATCAGACGGTTCCCAAACCCACTGGGTTGAGCCCCAATCCCTCCAATATGATCAGAAGGTTCCCAAAACCCACTGGGCTGAGCCCCGATCCCTCCACTATGATCCGACGGTTCCCAAACCCACTGGGCTGAGCACCAATCCCCCCAATATGATCAGACGGTTCCCAAACACACTGGGCTGAGACCCGAGCCCTCCACTATGATCAGACGGTTCCCAAACCCACTGGGTTGAGCCCCAATGGTTCCCAAACATACTGGGCTGAGCCCCGGTCCCTCCACTATGATCAGACGGTTCCCAAACCCACTGGGCTGAGCACCGATCCCTCCAATATGATCAGATGGTTCCCAAACCCACAGTGAGTTGAGACCCAAGCCCTCCACTATGATCAGACGGTTCCCAAACCCAGTGGGTTGAGGCCCAATCCCTCCAATGTGATCAGACGGTACCCAAAACCACTGGGTTGAGCCGCAATCCCTCCACTATTATCAGACGGTTCCCAAACATCCTGGGCTGAGCCCCCATCCCTCCACTATGATCAGACGGTTCCCAAAACCACCGGGTTGAGCCCCAATCCCTCCAATATGATCAGACGGTTCCCAAACCCACTGGGCTGAGCCCCGATCCCTCCACTATGATCAGACGGTTCCCAAAACCACCGGGTTGAGCCCCAATCCCTCCACTATGATCCGACGGTTCCCAAACCCACTGGGCTGAGCCCCAATCCCTCCAATATGATCAGACGGTTCGCCAACCCAGTGGGCTGAGCCCCGATCCCTCCACTATTATCAGATGGTTCCCAAACCCACTGGGCTGAGCTCCGATCCCTCCAATATGATCAGATGGTTCACAAACACACTGGGTTGAGCCCCGATCCCTCCACTATGATCAGATGGTTCCCAAACACCCTGGGCTGAGCCCCAATCCCTCCAATATGATCAGACGGTTCCCAAACCCACTGGAGGTTGAGCCCCAATCCCTCCAATATGATCAGACGGTTCCCAAACCCACTGGGTTGAAACCCAATCCCTCCGCTATGATCAGACGGTTCACAAACCCACTGGGCTGAGCCCCGATCTCTCCAATATGATCAGATGGTTCCCAAACCCACTGGGTTGAGCCCCGAGCCCTCCACTATGATCAGACGGTTCCCAAACCCACTGGGTTGAGCCCCAATCCCTCCAATATGATCAGATGGTTCCCAAACCCACTGGGTTGATCCCCGGTCCCTCCACTATGATCAGACGGTTCCCAAACATACTGGCTGAGCCCCGATCCCTCCATTATGATCAGATGGTTCCCAAACCCACTGGGTTGAGCCCCGATCCCTCCACTATGATCAGATGGTTCCCAAACATACTGGGCAGAGCCCCGGTCCCTCCACTATGATCAGACGGTACCCAAACACACTGGGCTGAGCCCTGATCCTTCCACTATGATCAGACAGTTCCCAAACACACTGGGCTGAGCCCCAATCCCTCCACTATGATCAGACGGTTCGCCAACCAAGTGGGCTGAGCCCCGATCCTTTCACTATGATCAGATGGTTCCCAACCCACTGAGCTGAGCCCCAATCCCTCCAATATGATCAGACGGTTCCCAAACCCACTGGGTTGAGCCCCAATCCCTCCAATATGATCAGACGGTTCCCAAACCCACTGGGCTGAGCCTTTGTCCCTCCGATATGATCAGATGGTTCCCAAACCCACTGGGCTGAGCCACGGTCCCTCCAATTTGATCAGACGGTACCCAAACCCACTGGGCTGAGCCCCGATCCTTCCACTATGATCAGATGGTTCCCAAACACACTGGGCTGAGCCCCAATCCCTCCAATATGATCAGACGGTTCGCCAACCCAGTGGGCTGAGCCCCGATCCCTCCACTATGATCAGATGGTTCCCAAACCCACTGGGCTGAGCTCCGATCCCTCCAATATGATCAGATGGTTCACAAATACACTGGGTTGAGCCCCAATCCCTCCAATATGATCAGACGGTTCCCAAACCCACTGGGTTGAACCCCAATCCGCTATGATCAGACGGTTCCCAAACCCACTGGGCTGAGCCCCGAGCCCTCCACTATGATCAGACGATTCCCAATCCCACTGGGTTGAGCCCCAATCCCTCCAATATGATCAGAAGGTTCCCAAAACCCACTGGGCTGAGCCCCGAGCCCTCCACTATGATCAGACGGTTCCCAAACCCACTGGGTTGAGCCCCAATCCCTCCAATATGATCAGACGGTTCCCAAACCCACTGGGTTGAACCCCAATCCGCTATGATCAGACGGTTCCCAAACCCACTGGGCTGAGCCCCGAGCCCTCCACTATGATCAGACGATTCCCAATCCCACTGGGTTGAGCCCCAATCCCTCCAATATGATCAGAAGGTTCCCAAAACCCACTGGGCTGAGCCCCGAGCCCTCCACTATGATCAGACGGTTCCCAAACCCACTGGGTTGAGCCCCAATCCCTCCAATATGATCAGACGGTTCCCAAACCCACTGGGTTGAACCCCAATCCGCTATGATCAGACGGTTCCCAAACCCACTGGGCTGAGCCCCGAGCCCTCCACTATGATCAGACGATTCCCAATCCCACTGGGTTGAGCCCCAATCCCTCCAATATGATCAGAAGGTTCCCAAAACCCACTGGGCTGAGCCCCGAGCCCTCCACTATGATCAGACGGTTCCCAAACCCACAGGGTTGAGCCCCAATCCCTCCAATATGATCAGAAGGTTCCCAAAACCCACTGGGCTGAGCCCCGAGCCCTCCACTATGATCAGACGATTCCCAATCCCATTGGGTTGAGCCCCAATCCCTCCAATATGATCAGACGGTTCCCAAACCCACTGGGCTGAGCCCCGGTCCCTTCGATATGATCAGATGGTTCCCAAAACCACTGGGCTGAGCCCCGAGCCCTCCACTATGATCAGACGGTTCCCAAACCCACTGGGTTGAGCCCCAATCCCTCCGATATGATCAGAAGGTTCCCAAAACCCACTGGGCTGAGCCCCGATCCCTCCACTATGATCCGACGGTTCCCAAACCCACTGGGCTGAGCACCAATCCCCCCAATATGATCAGACGGTTCCCAAACACACTGGGCTGAGACCCGAGCCCTCCACTATGATCAGACGGTTCCCAAACCCACTGGGTTGAGCCCCAATGGTTCCCAAACATACTGGGCTGAGCCCCGGTCCCTCCACTATGATCAGACGGTTCCCAAACCCACTGGGCTGAGCACCGATCCCTCCAATATGATCAGATGGTTCCCAAACCCACAGTGAGTTGAGACCCAAGCCCTCCACTATGATCAGACGGTTCGCCAACCCAGTGGGTTGAGGCCCAATCCCTCCAATGTGATCAGACGGTACCCAAAACCACTGGGTTGAGCCGCAATCCCTCCACTATTATCAGACGGTTCCCAAACATCCTGGGCTGAGCCCCGATCCCTCCACTATGATCAGACGGTTCCCAAAACCACCGGGTTGAGCCCCAATCCCTCCAATATGATCAGACGGTTCCCAAACCCACTGGGCTGAGCCCCGATCCCTCCACTATGATCAGACGGTTCCCAAAACCACCGGGTTGAGCCCCAATCCCTCCACTATGATCCGACGGTTCCCAAACCCACTGGGCTGAGCCCCAATCCCTCCAATATGATCAGACGGTTCGCCAACCCAGTGGGCTGAGCCCCGATCCCTCCACTATTATCAGATGGTTCCCAAACCCACTGGGCTGAGCTCCGATCCCTCCAATATGATCAGATGGTTCACAAACACACTGGGTTGAGCCCCGATCCCTCCACTATGATCAGATGGTTCCCAAACACCCTGGGCTGAGCCCCAATCCCTCCAATATGATCAGACGGTTCCCAAACCCACTGGAGGTTGAGCCCCAATCCCTCCAATATGATCAGACGGTTCCCAAACCCACTGGGTTGAAACCCAATCCCTCCGCTATGATCAGACGGTTCACAAACCCACTGGGCTGAGCCCCGATCTCTCCAATATGATCAGATGGTTCCCAAACCCACTGGGTTGAGCCCCGAGCCCTCCACTATGATCAGACGGTTCCCAAACCCACTGGGTTGAGCCCCAATCCCTCCAATATGATCAGATGGTTCCCAAACCCACTGGGTTGATCCCCGGTCCCTCCACTATGATCAGACGGTTCCCAAACATACTGGCTGAGCCCCGATCCCTCCACTATGATCAGATGGTTCCCAAACCCACTGGGTTGAGCCCCGATCCCTCCACTATGATCAGATGGTTCCCAAACATACTGGGCAGAGCCCCGGTCCCTCCACTATGATCAGACGGTACCCAAACACACTGGGCTGAGCCCTGATCCTTCCACTATGATCAGACAGTTCCCAAACACACTGGGCTGAGCCCCAATCCCTCCACTATGATCAGACGGTTCGCCAACCAAGTGGGCTGAGCCCCGATCCTTTCACTATGATCAGATGGTTCCCAACCCACTGAGCTGAGCCCCAATCCCTCCAATATGATCAGACGGTTCCCAAACCCACTGGGTTGAGCCCCAATCCCTCCAATATGATCAGACGGTTCCCAAACCCACTGGGCTGAGCCTTTGTCCCTCCGATATGATCAGATGGTTCCCAAACCCACTGGGCTGAGCCACGGTCCCTCCAATTTGATCAGACGGTACCCAAACCCACTGGGCTGAGCCCCGATCCTTCCACTATGATCAGATGGTTCCCAAACACACTGGGCTGAGCCCCAATCCCTCCAATATGATCAGACGGTTCGCCAACCCAGTGGGCTGAGCCCCGATCCCTCCACTATGATCAGATGGTTCCCAAACCCACTGGGCTGAGCTCCGATCCCTCCAATATGATCAGATGGTTCACAAATACACTGGGTTGAGCCCCAATCCCTCCAATATGATCAGACGGTTCCCAAACCCACTGGGTTGAACCCCAATCCGCTATGATCAGACGGTTCCCAAACCCACTGGGCTGAGCCCCGAGCCCTCCACTATGATCAGACGATTCCCAATCCCACTGGGTTGAGCCCCAATCCCTCCAATATGATCAGAAGGTTCCCAAAACCCACTGGGCTGAGCCCCGAGCCCTCCACTATGATCAGACGGTTCCCAAACCCACTGGGTTGAGCCCCAATCCCTCCAATATGATCAGACGGTTCCCAAACCCACTGGGTTGAACCCCAATCCGCTATGATCAGACGGTTCCCAAACCCACTGGGCTGAGCCCCGAGCCCTCCACTATGATCAGACGATTCCCAATCCCACTGGGTTGAGCCCCAATCCCTCCAATATGATCAGAAGGTTCCCAAAACCCACTGGGCTGAGCCCCGAGCCCTCCACTATGATCAGACGGTTCCCAAACCCACTGGGTTGAGCCCCAATCCCTCCAATATGATCAGAAGGTTCCCAAAACCCACTGGGCTGAGCCCCGAGCCCTCCACTATGATCAGACGATTCCCAATCCCACTGGGTTGAGCCCCAATCCCTCCAATATGATCAGACGGTTCCCAAACCCACTGGGCTGAACCCCGGTCCCTTCGATATGATCAGATGGTTCCCAAAACCACTGGGCTGAGCCCCGAGCCCTCCACTATGATCAGACGGTTCCCAAACCCACTGGGTTGAGCCCCAATCCCTCCAATATGATCAGAAGGTTCCCAAAACCCACTGGGCTGAGCCCCGATCCCTCCACTATGATCCGACGGTTCCCAAACCCACTGGGCTGAGCACCAATCCCCCCAATATGATCAGACGGTTCCCAAACACACTGGGCTGAGACCCGAGCCCTCCACTGTGATCAGACGGTTCCCAAACCCACTGGGTTGAGCCCCAATGGTTCCCAAACATACTGGGCTGAGCCCCGGTCCCTCCACTATGATCAGACGGTTCCCAAACCCACTGGGCTGAGCACCGATCCCTCCAATATGATCAGATGGTTCCCAAACCCACAGTGAGTTGAGACCCAAGCCCTCCACTATGATCAGACGGTTCCCAAACCCAGTGGGTTGAGGCCCAATCCCTCCAATGTGATCAGACGGTACCCAAAACCACTGGGTTGAGCCGCAATCCCTCCACTATTATCAGACGGTTCCCAAACATCCTGGGCTGAGCCCCGATCCCTCCACTATGATCAGACGGTTCCCAAAACCACCGGGTTGAGCCCCAATCCCTCCAATATGATCAGACGGTTCCCAAACCCACTGGGCTGAGCCCCGATCCCTCCACTATGATCAGACGGTTCCCAAAACCACCGGGTTGAGCCCCAATCCCTCCACTATGATCCGACGGTTCCCAAACCCACTGGGCTGAGCACCAATCCCCCCAATATGATCAGACGGTTCCCAAACACACTGGGCTGAGACCCGAGCCCTCCACTATGATCAGACGGTTCCCAAACCCACTGGGTTGAGCCCCAATGGTTCCCAAACATACTGGGCTGAGCCCCGGTCCCTCCACTATGATCAGACTGTTCCCAAACCCACTGGGCTGAGCACCGATCCCTCCAATATGATCAGATGGTTCCCAAACCCACAGTGAGTTGAGACCCAAGCCCTCCACTATGATCAGACGGTTCCCAAACCCAGTGGGTTGAGGCCCAATCCCTCCAATATGATCAGACGGTTCCCAAAACCACCGGGTTGAGCCCCAATCCCTCCAATATGATCAGACGGTTCCCAAACCCACTGGGCTGAGCCCCGGTCCCTCCGATATGATCAGACGGTTCCCAAACCCACTGGGCTGAGCCCCGAGCCCTCCACTATGATCAGACGATTCCCAATCCCACTGGGTTGAGCCCCATCCCTCCAATATGATCAGACGGTTCCCAAACCCACTGGGCTGAGCCCCGGTCCCTCCGATATGATCAGATGGTTCCCAAAACCACTGGGCTGAGCCCCGAGCCCTCCACTATGATCAGACGGTTCCCAAACCCACTGGGTTGAGCCCCAATCCCTCCAATATGATCAGAAGGTTCCCAAAACCCACTGGGCTGAGCCCCGATCCCTCCACTATGATCCGACGGTTCCCAAACCCACTGGGCTGAGACCCAATCCCCCCAATATGATCAGACGGTTCCCAAACACACTGGGCTGAGACCCGAGCCCTCCACTATGATCAGACGGTTCCCAAACCCACTGTGTTGAGCCCCAATGGTTCCCAAACATACTGGGCTGAGCCCCGGTCCCTCCACTATGATCAGACGGTTCCCAAACCCACTGGGCTGAGCACCGATCCCTCCAATATGATCAGATGGTTCCCAAACCCACAGTGAGTTGAGACCCAAGCCCTCCACTATGATCAGACGGTTCCCAAACCCAGTGGGTTGAGCCCCAATCCCTCCAATATGATCAGACGGTACCCAAAACCACTGGGTTGAGCCGCAATCCCTCCACTATTATCAGACGGTTCCCAAACATCCTGGGCTGAGCCCCGATCCTTCCACTATGATCAGACGGTTCCCAAAACCACCGGGTTGAGGCCCAATCCCTCCAATATGATCAGACGGTTCCCAAACCCACTGGGCTGAGCCCCGATCCCTCCACTATGATCCGAAGGTTCCCAAACTCACTGGGCTGAGCCCCAATCCCCCCAATATGATCAGAAGGTTCCCAAACGCACTGGACTGAGACCCGAGCCCTCCACTATGATCAGACGGTTCCCAAACCCACTGGGTTGAGCCCCAATCCCTCCAATATAATCAGACGGTTCCCAAACCCACTCGGCTGAGTCCCGGTCCCTCCAATATGATCAGATGGGTCCCAAACCCACTGGGTTGATCCCCGGTCCCTCCACTGTGATCAGACGGTTCCCAAACCCACTGGGCTGAGCACCTATCCCTCCAATATGATCAGATGGTTCCCAAACCCACAGTGAGTTGAGACCCAAGCCCTCCACTATGATCAGACGGTTCCCAAACCCAGTGGGTTGAGCCCCAATCCCTCCAATATGATCAGACGGTACCCAAAACCACCAGGTTGAGCCCCAATCCCTTCAATACGATCAGACGGTTCCCAAACCCACTGGGCTGAGCCCCGATCCCTCCACTATGATCCGAAGGTTCCCAAACCCACTGGGCTGAGCCCCAATCCCCCCAATATGATCAGACGGTTCCCAAACACACTGGGCTGAGACCCGAGCCCTCCACTATGATCAGACGGTTCCTAAACCCACTGGGTTGAGCCCCAATGGTTCCCAAACATACTGGGCTGAGCCCCAATCCCTCCAATATCATCAGACGGTTCCCAAACCCACTGGGCTGAGCCCCGGTCCCTCCGATATGATCAGATGGTTCCCAAACCCACTGGGCTGAGCCCCGAGCCCTCCACTATGATCAGACGATTCCCAATCCCACTGGGTTGAGCCCCAATCCCTCCAATATGATCAGACGGTTCCCAAACCCACTGGGTTGAACCCCAATCCGCTATGATCAGACGGTTCCCAAACCCACCGGGCTGAGCCCCGAGCCCTCCACTATGATCAGACGATTCCCAATCCCACTGGGTTGAGCCCCAATCCCTCCAATATGATCAGAAGGTTCCCAAAACCCACTGGGCTGAGCCCCGAGCCCTCCACTATGATCAGACGGTTCCCAAACCCACTGGGTTGAGCCCCAATCCCTCCAATATGATCAGACGGTTCCCAAACCCACTGGGTTGAACCCCAATCCGCTATGATCAGACGGTTCCCAAACCCACTGGGCTGAGCCCCGAGCCCTCCACTATGATCAGACGATTCCCAATCCCACTGGGTTGAGCCCCAATCCCTCCAATATGATCAGAAGGTTCCCAAAACCCACTGGGCTGAGCCCCGAGCCCTCCACTATGATCAGACGGTTCCCAAACCCACTGGGTTGAGCCCCAATCCCTCCAATATGATCAGAAGGTTCCCAAAACCCACTGGGCTGAGCCCCGAGCCCTCCACTATGATCAGACGATTCCCAATCCCACTGGGTTGAGCCCCAATCCCTCCAATATGATCAGACGGTTCCCAAACCCACTGGGCTGAGCCCCGGTCCCTTCGATATGATCAGATGGTTCCCAAAACCACTGGGCTGAGCCCCGAGCCCTCCACTATGATCAGACGGTTCCCAAACCCACTGGGTTGAGCCCCAATCCCTCCAATATGATCAGAAGGTTCCCAAAACCCACTGGGCTGAGCCCCGATCCCTCCACTATGATCCGACGGTTCCCAAACCCACTGGGCTGAGCACCAATCCCCCCAATATGATCAGACGGTTCCCAAACACACTGGGCTGAGACCCGAGCCCTCCACTATGATCAGACGGTTCCCAAACCCACTGGGTTGAGCCCCAATGGTTCCCAAACATACTGGGCTGAGCCCCGGTCCCTCCACTATGATCAGACGGTTCCCAAACCCACTGGGCTGAGCACCGATCCCTCCAATATGATCAGATGGTTCCCAAACCCACAGTGAGTTGAGACCCAAGCCCTCCACTATGATCAGACGGTTCCCAAACCCAGTGGGTTGAGGCCCAATCCCTCCAATGTGATCAGACGGTACCCAAAACCACTGGGTTGAGCCGCAATCCCTCCACTATTATCAGACGGTTCCCAAACATCCTGGGCTGAGCCCCGATCCCTCCACTATGATCAGACGGTTCCCAAAACCACCGGGTTGAGCCCCAATCCCTCCAATATGATCAGACGGTTCCCAAACCCACTGGGCTGAGCCCCGATCCCTCCACTATGATCAGACGGTTCCCAAAACCACCGGGTTGAGCCCCAATCCCTCCACTATGATCCGACGGTTCCCAAACCCACTGGGCTGAGCACCAATCCCCCCAATATGATCAGACGGTTCCCAAACACACTGGGCTGAGACCCGAGCCCTCCACTATGATCAGACGGTTCCCAAACCCACTGGGTTGAGCCCCAATGGTTCCCAAACATACTGGGCTGAGCCCCGGTCCCTCCACTATGATCAGACTGTTCCCAAACCCACTGGGCTGAGCACCGATCCCTCCAATATGATCAGATGGTTCCCAAACCCACAGTGAGTTGAGACCCAAGCCCTCCACTATGATCAGACGGTTCCCAAACCCAGTGGGTTGAGGCCCAATCCCTCCAATATGATCAGACGGTTCCCAAAACCACCGGGTTGAGCCCCAATCCCTCCAATATGATCAGACGGTTCCCAAACCCACTGGGCTGAGCCCCGGTCCCTCCGATATGATCAGACGGTTCCCAAACCCACTGGGCTGAGCCCCGAGCCCTCCACTATGATCAGACGATTCCCAATCCCACTGGGTTGAGCCCCAATCCCTCCAATATGATCAGACGGTTCCCAAACCCACTGGGCTGAGCCCCGGTCCCTCCGATATGATCAGATGGTTCCCAAAACCACTGGGCTGAGCCCCGAGCCCTCCACTATGATCAGACGGTTCCCAAACCCACTGGGTTGAGCCCCAATCCCTCCAATATGATCAGAAGGTTCCCAAAACCCACTGGGCTGAGCCCCGATCCCTCCACTATGATCCGACGGTTCCCAAACCCACTGGGCTGAGACCCAATCCCCCCAATATGATCAGACGGTTCCCAAACACACTGGGCTGAGACCCGAGCCCTCCACTATGATCAGACGGTTCCCAAACCCACTGTGTTGAGCCCCAATGGTTCCCAAACATACTGGGCTGAGCCCCGGTCCCTCCACTATGATCAGACGGTTCCCAAACCCACTGGGCTGAGCACCGATCCCTCCAATATGATCAGATGGTTCCCAAACCCACAGTGAGTTGAGACCCAAGCCCTCCACTATGATCAGACGGTTCCCAAACCCAGTGGGTTGAGCCCCAATCCCTCCAATATGATCAGACGGTACCCAAAACCACTGGGTTGAGCCGCAATCCCTCCACTATTATCAGACGGTTCCCAAACATCCTGGGCTGAGCCCCGATCCTTCCACTATGATCAGACGGTTCCCAAAACCACCGGGTTGAGGCCCAATCCCTCCAATATGATCAGACGGTTCCCAAACCCACTGGGCTGAGCCCCGATCCCTCCACTATGATCCGAAGGTTCCCAAACTCACTGGGCTGAGCCCCAATCCCCCCAATATGATCAGACGGTTCCCAAACGCACTGGACTGAGACCCGAGCCCTCCACTATGATCAGACGGTTCCCAAACCCACTGGGTTGAGCCCCAATCCCTCCAATATAATCAGACGGTTCCCAAACCCACTCGGCTGAGTCCCGGTCCCTCCAATATGATCAGATGGGTCCCAAACCCACTGGGTTGATCCCCGGTCCCTCCACTGTGATCAGACGGTTCCCAAACCCACTGGGCTGAGCACCTATCCCTCCAATATGATCAGATGGTTCCCAAACCCACAGTGAGTTGAGACCCAAGCCCTCCACTATGATCAGACGGTTCCCAAACCCAGTGGGTTGAGCCCCAATCCCTCCAATATGATCAGACGGTACCCAAAACCACCAGGTTGAGCCCCAATCCCTTCAATACGATCAGACGGTTCCCAAACCCACTGGGCTGAGCCCCGATCCCTCCACTATGATCCGAAGGTTTCCAAACCCACTGGGCTGAGCCCCAATCCCCCCAATATGATCAGACGGTTCCCAAACACACTGGGCTGAGACCCGAGCCCTCCACTATGATCAGACGGTTCCTAAACCCACTGGGTTGAGCCCCAATGGTTCCCAAACATACTGGGCTGAGCCCCAATCCCTCCAATATCATCAGACGGTTCCCAAACCCACTGGGCTGAGCCCCGGTCCCTCCGATATGATCAGATGGTTCCCAAACCCACTGGGCTGAGCCCCGAGCCCTCCACTATGATCAGACGATTCCCAATCCCACTGGGTTGAGCCCCAATCCCTCCAATATGATCAGACGGTTCCCAAACCCACTGGGCTGAGCCCCGGTCCCTCCGATATGATCAGATGGTTCCCAAAACCACTGGGCTGAGCCCCGAGCCCTCCACTATGATCAGACGGTTCCCAAACCCACTGGGTTGAGCCCCAATCCCTCCAATATGATCAGAAGGTTCCCAAAACCCACTGGGCTGAGCCCCGATCCCTCCACTATGATCCGACGGTTCCCAAACCCACTGGGCTGAGCACCAATCCCCCCAATATGATCAGACGGTTCCCAAACACACTGGGCTGAGACCCGAGCCCTCCACTATGATCAGACGGTTCCCAAACCCACTGGGTTGAGCCCCAATGGTTCCCAAACATACTGGGCTGAGCCCCGGTCCCTCCACTATGATCAGACGGTTCCCAAACCCACTGGGCTGAGCACCGATCCCTCCAATATGATCAGATGGTTCCCAAACCCACAGTGAGTTGAGACCCAAGCCCTCCACTATGATCAGACGGTTCCCAAACCCAGTGGGTTGAGGCCCAATCCCTCCAATATGATCAGACGGTACCCAAAACCACTGGGTTGAGCCGCAATCCCTCCACTATTATCAGACGGTTCCCAAACATCCTGGGCTGAGCCCCGATCCCTCCACTATGATCAGACGGTTCCCAAAACCACCGGGTTGAGCCCCAATCCCTCCAATATGATCAGACGGTTCCCAAACCCACTGGGCTGAGCCCCGATCCCTCCACTATGATCAGACGGTTCCCAAAACCACCGGGTTGATCCCCAATCCCTCCACTATGATCCGACGGTTCCCAAACCCACTGGGCTGAGCACCAATCCCCCCAATATGATCAGACGGTTCCCAAACACACTGGGCTGAGACCCGAGCCCTCCACTATGATCAGACGGTTCCCAAACCCACTGGGTTGAGCCCCAATGGTTCCCAAACATACTGGGCTGAGCCCCGGTCCCTCCACTATGATCAGACGGTTCCCAAACCCACTGGGCTGAGCACCGATCCCTCCAATATGATCAGATGGTTCCCAAACCCACAGTGAGTTGAGACCCAAGCCCTCCACTATGATCAGACGGTTCCCAAACCCAGTGGGTTGAGGCCCAATCCCTCCAATATGATCAGACGGTACCCAAAACCACTGGGTTGAGCCGCAATCGCTCCACTATTATCAGACGGTTCCCAAACATCCTGGGCTGAGCCCCGATCCCTCCACTATGATCAGACGGTTCCCAAAACCACCGGGTTGAGCCCCAATCCCTCCAATATGATCAGACGGTTCCCAAACCCACTGGGCTGAGCCCCGGTCCCTCCGATATGATCAGACGGTTCCCAAACCCACTGGGCTGAGCCCCGAGCCCTCCACTATGATCAGACGATTCCCAATCCCACTGGGTTGAGCCCCAATCCCTCCAATATGATCAGACGGTTCCCAAACCCACTGGGCTGAGCCCCGGTCCCTCCGATATGATCAGATGGTTCCCAAAACCACTGGGCTGAGCCCCGAGCCCTCCACTATGATCAGACGGTTCCCAAACCCACTGGGTTGAGCCCCAATCCCTCCAATATGATCAGAAGGTTCCCAAAACCCACTGGGCTGAGCCCCGATCCCTCCACTATGATCCGACGGTTCCCAAACCCACTGGGCTGAGACCCAATCCCCCCAATATGATCAGACGGTTCCCAAACACACTGGGCTGAGACCCGAGCCCTCCACTATGATCAGACGGTTCCCAAACCCACTGGGTTGAGCCCCAATGGTTCCCAAACATACTGGGCTGAGCCCCGGTCCCTCCACTATGATCAGACGGTTCCCAAACCCACTGGGCTGAGCACCGATCCCTCCAATATGATCAGATGGTTCCCAAACCCACAGTGAGTTGAGACCCAAGCCCTCCACTATGATCAGACGGTTCCCAAACCCAGTGGGTTGAGCCCCAATCCCTCCAATATGATCAGACGGTACCCAAAACCACTGGGTTGAGCCGCAATCCCTCCACTATTATCAGACGGTTCCCAAACATCCTGGGCTGAGCCCCGATCCTTCCACTATGATCAGACGGTTCCCAAAACCACCGGGTTGAGGCCCAATCCCTCCAATATGATCAGACGGTTCCCAAACCCACTGGGCTGAGCCCCGATCCCTCCACTATGATCCGAAGGTTCCCAAACTCACTGGGCTGATTCCCAATCCCCCCAATATGATCAGACGGTTCCCAAACGCACTGGACTGAGACCCGAGCCCTCCACTATGATCAGACGGTTCCCAAACCCACTGGGTTGAGCCCCAATCCCTCCAATATAATCAGACGGTTCCCAAACCCACTCGGCTGAGTCCCGGTCCCTCCAACATGATCAGATGGTTCCCAAACCCACTGGGTTGATCCCCGGTCCCTCCACTTTGATCAGACGGTTCCCAAACATACTGGCTGATCCCCGATCCCTCCACTATGATCAGATGGTTCCCAAACCCACTGGGTTGAGCCCTGATCCCTCCACTATGATCAGATGGTTCCCAAACATACTGGGCTGAGCCCCGGTCCCTCCACGATGATCAGACGGTACCCAAACACACTGGGCTGAGCCCCGATCCTTCCACTATGATCAGATGGTTCCCAAACACACTGGGCTGAGCCCCGAGCCCTCCACTATGATCAGACGGTTCCCAAACCCACTGGGTTGAGCCCCAATGGTTCCCAAACATACTGGGCTGAGCCCCGGTCCCTCCACTATGATCAGACGGTTCCCAAACCCACTGGGCTGAGCACCGATCCCTCCAATATGATCAGATGGTTCCCAAACCCACAGTGAGTTGAGACCCAAGCCCTCCACTATGATCAGACGGTTCCCAAACCCAGTGGGTTGAGGCCCAATCCCTCCAATATGATCAGACGGTACCCAAAACCACTGGGTTGAGCCGCAATCCCTCCACTATTATCAGACGGTTCCCAAACATCCTGGGCTGAGCCCCGATCCCTCCACTATGATCAGACGGTTCCCAAAACCACCGGGTTGAGCCCCAATCCCTCCAATATGATCAGACGGTTCCCAAACCCACTGGGCTGAGCCCCGATCCCTCCACTATGATCAGACGGTTCCCAAAACCACCGGGTTGAGCCCCAATCCCTCCACTATGATCCGACGGTTCCCAAACCCACTGGGCTGAGCACCAATCCCCCCAATATGATCAGACGGTTCCCAAACACACTGGGCTGAGACCCGAGCCCTCCACTATGATCAGACGGTTCCCAAACCCACTGGGTTGAGCCCCAATGGTTCCCAAACATACTGGGCTGAGCCCCGGTCCCTCCACTATGATCAGACGGTTCCCAAACCCACTGGGCTGAGCACCGATCCCTCCAATATGATCAGATGGTTCCCAAACCCACAGTGAGTTGAGACCCAAGCCCTCCACTATGATCAGACGGTTCCCAAACCCAGTGGGTTGAGGCCCAATCCCTCCAATATGATCAGACGGTACCCAAAACCACTGGGTTGAGCCGCAATCGCTCCACTATTATCAGACGGTTCCCAAACATCCTGGGCTGAGCCCCGATCCCTCCACTATGATCAGACGGTTCCCAAAACCACCGGGTTGAGCCCCAATCCCTCCAATATGATCAGACGGTTCCCAAACCCACTGGGCTGAGCCCCGGTCCCTCCGATATGATCAGACGGTTCCCAAACCCACTGGGCTGAGCCCCGAGCCCTCCACTATGATCAGACGATTCCCAATCCCACTGGGTTGAGCCCCAATCCCTCCAATATGATCAGACGGTTCCCAAACCCACTGGGCTGAGCCCCGGTCCCTCCGATATGATCAGATGGTTCCCAAAACCACTGGGCTGAGCCCCGAGCCCTCCACTATGATCAGACGGTTCCCAAACCCACTGGGTTGAGCCCCAATCCCTCCAATATGATCAGAAGGTTCCCAAAACCCACTGGGCTGAGCCCCGATCCCTCCACTATGATCCGACGGTTCCCAAACCCACTGGGCTGAGACCCAATCCCCCCAATATGATCAGACGGTTCCCAAACACACTGGGCTGAGACCCGAGCCCTCCACTATGATCAGACGGTTCCCAAACCCACTGGGTTGAGCCCCAATGGTTCCCAAACATACTGGGCTGAGCCCCGGTCCCTCCACTATGATCAGACGGTTCCCAAACCCACTGGGCTGAGCACCGATCCCTCCAATATGATCAGATGGTTCCCAAACCCACAGTGAGTTGAGACCCAAGCCCTCCACTATGATCAGACGGTTCCCAAACCCAGTGGGTTGAGCCCCAATCCCTCCAATATGATCAGACGGTACCCAAAACCACTGGGTTGAGCCGCAATCCCTCCACTATTATCAGACGGTTCCCAAACATCCTGGGCTGAGCCCCGATCCTTCCACTATGATCAGACGGTTCCCAAAACCACCGGGTTGAGGCCCAATCCCTCCAATATGATCAGACGGTTCCCAAACCCACTGGGCTGAGCCCCGATCCCTCCACTATGATCCGAAGGTTCCCAAACTCACTGGGCTGATTCCCAATCCCCCCAATATGATCAGACGGTTCCCAAACGCACTGGACTGAGACCCGAGCCCTCCACTATGATCAGACGGTTCCCAAACCCACTGGGTTGAGCCCCAATCCCTCCAATATAATCAGACGGTTCCCAAACCCACTCGGCTGAGTCCCGGTCCCTCCAACATGATCAGATGGTTCCCAAACCCACTGGGTTGATCCCCGGTCCCTCCACTTTGATCAGACGGTTCCCAAACATACTGGCTGATCCCCGATCCCTCCACTATGATCAGATGGTTCCCAAACCCACTGGGTTGAGCCCTGATCCCTCCACTATGATCAGATGGTTCCCAAACATACTGGGCTGAGCCCCGGTCCCTCCACGATGATCAGACGGTACCCAAACACACTGGGCTGAGCCCCGATCCTTCCACTATGATCAGATGGTTCCCAAACACACTGGGCTGAGCCCCAATCCCTCCACTATGATCAGACGGTTCGCCAACCCAGTGGGCTGAGCCCCGATCCCTCCACTATGATCAGACGGTTCCCAAACATACTGGGCTGATCCCCGATCCTTCCACTATGATCAGACGGTTCCCAAACCCACTGGGCTGAGCCCCAATCCCTCCAATATGATCAGACGGTTCCCAAACATACTGGGCTGAGCCCCGATCCTTCCACTGTGATCAGACGGTTCCCAAACCAACTGGGCTGAGCCCCGATCCCTCCACTATGATCCGACGGTTCCCAAACCCACTGGGCTGAGCCCCAATCCCTCCAATATGATCAGACGGTTCCGTAACCCACTGGGTTGAGCCCCGGTCCCTACAATATGATCAGATGGTTCCCAAACACACTGGGTTGAGCCCCAATTCCTCCAATATGATCAGACGGTTCCCAAACCCACTGGGCTGAGCCCCGAGCCCTCCACTATGATCAGACGGTTCCCAAACCCACTGGGTTTAGCCCCGATCCCTCCACTATGATCAGATTGTTCGCCAACCCAGTGGGCTGAGCCCCGATCCCTCCACTATGATCAGACGGTTCCCAAACCCACTGGGTTGAGCCCCAATCCCTCCAATAAGATCAGACGGTTCCCAAACCCACTAGGTTGAGCCCCGATCCCTCCAATATGATCAGATGGTTCCCAAACACACTGGGTTGAGTCCCAATCCCTCCAATATGATCAGACGGTTCCCAAACCCACTGGGCTGAGCCCCGGTCCCTCCACTATGATCAGACGGTTCCCAAACCCACTGGGCTGAGCTACTGATCCCTCCACTATGATCAGATGGTTCCCAAACCCCCTGGGCTGAGCCCCAATCCCTCCAATATGATCAGACGGTTCCCAAAACCACTGGGTTGATCCCCAATCCCTCCACTATTATCAGACGGTTCCCAAACATACTGCGCTGAGCCCCGATCCTTCCTCTATGATCAGACGGTTCCCAAAACCACTGGGTTGAGCCCCAATCCCTCCAATATGATCAGACGGTTCCCAAACCCACTGGGCTGAGCCCCGATCCCTCCACTATTATCAGACGGTTCCCAAACCCACTGGGCTGAGCCCCAATCCCCCCAATATGATCAGACGGTTCCCAAACCCACTGGGCTTAGACCCAATCCCTCCAATATAATCAGACGGTTCCCAAACCCACTGGGCTGAGCCCCAGTCCCTCCACTATGATCAGATGGTTCCCAAACATACTGGGTTGAGCCCCGATCCCTCCACTATGATCAGACGGTTCCCAAACCCACTGGGTTGAGCCCCAATCCCTCCAATAAGATCAGACGGTTCCCAAACCCACTAGGTTGAGCCCTGATCCCTCCAATATGATCAGATGGTTCCCAAACACACTGGGTTGAGTCCCAATCCCTCCAATATGATCAGACGGTTCCCAAACCCACTGGGCTGAGCCCCGAGCCCTCCACTATGATCAGACGGTTCCCAAACCCACTGGGTTTAGCCCCGATACCTCCACTATGATCAGACGGTTCGCCAACCCAGTGGGCTGAGCCCCGATCCCTCCACTATGATCAGACGGTTCCCAAACCCACTGGGTTGAGCCCCAATCCCTCCAATATGATCAGACGGTTCCCAAACCCACTGGGTTGAGCCCCGATCCCTCCAATATGATCAGACGGTTCCCAAACCCACTGGGCTGAGCCCCGATCCCTCCACTATGATCAGACGGTTCCCAAACCCACTGGGCTGAGCTACCGATCCCTCCACTATGATCAGATGGTTCCCAAACCCCCTGGGCTGAGCCCCAATCCCTCCAATATGGTCAGACGGTTCCCAAAACCACTGGGTTGATCCCCAATCCCTCCACTATTATCAGACGGTTCCCAAACATACTGGGCTGAGCCCCAATCCCTCCAATATGATCAGACGGTTCCCAAACCCACTGGGCTGAGCCCCGATCCCTCCACTATTATCAGACGGTTCCCAAACCCACTGGGCTGAGCCCCAATCCCCCCAATATGATCAGACGATTCCCAAACCCACTGGGCTTAGACCCAATCCCTCCAATATAATCAGACGGTTCCCAAACCCACTGGGCTGAGCCCCAGTCCCTCCACTATGATCAGATGGTTCCCAAACATACTGGGTTGAGCCCCGGTCCCCCCACTATGATCAGACGGTACCCAAACACACTGGGTTGAGCCCTGATCCCTCCACTATGATCAGACGGTTCCCAAACATACTGGGCTGAGCCCCGATCCTTCCACTATGATCAGACGGTTCCCAAACCCACTGGGTTGAGCACCAATCCCTCCGCTATGATCAGACGGTTCCCAAACATACTGGGCTGAGCCCCGATCCTTCCACTATGATCAGACGATTCCCAATCCCACTGGGTTGAGCCCCAATCCCTCTTATATGATCAGACGGTTCCCAAACCCACTGGGCTGAGCCCCGGTCCCTCCGATATGATCAGATGGTTCCCAAACCCACTGGGCTGAGCCCCGAGCCCTCCACTATGATCAGACGGTTCCCAAACCCACTGGGTTGAGCCCCAATCCCTCCAATATGATCAGATGGTTCCCAAAACCCACTGGGCTGAGCCCCGATCCCTCCACTATGATCCGACGGTTCCCAAACCCACTGGGCTGAGCCCCAATCCCCCCAATATGATCAGACGGTTCCCAAACACACTGGGCTGAGACCCGAGCCCTCCACTATGATCAGACGGTTCCCAAACCCACTTGGTTGAGCCCCAATGGTTCCCAAACATACTGGGCTGAGCCCGGTCCCTCCACTATGATCAGACGGTTCCCAAACCCACTGGGCTGAGCACTGATCCCTCCAATATGATCAGATGGTTCCCAAACCCAGTGGGTTGCGCCCCAATCCCTCCAATATGATCAGACGGTTCCCAAACACACTGGGCTGAGCCCCAATCCCTCCACTATGATCAGACGGTTCGCCCACCAAGTGGGCTGAACCCCGATCCTTTCACTATGATCAGATGGTTCCCAAACCCCCTGGGCTGAGCCCCAATCCCTCCAATATGATCAGACGGTTCCCAAACCCACTGGGTTGAGCCCCAATCCCTCCAATATGATCAGACGGTTCCCAAACCCACTGGGCTGAGCCTTTGTCCCTCCGATATGATCAGATGGTTCCCAAACCCACTGGGCTGAGCCACGGTCCCTCCACTATGATCAGACGGTACCCAAACCCACTGGGCTGAGCCACGATCCTTCCACTATGATCAGACGGTTCCCAAACACACTGGTCTGAGCCCCAATCCCTCCAATATGATCAGACGGTTCGCCAACCCAGTGGGCTGAGCCCCGATCGCTCCACTATGATCAGATGGTTCCCAAACCCACTGGGCTGAGCCCCAATCCCTCCAATATAATCAGACGGTTCCCAAAACCACTGGGTTGAGCTCCAATCCCTCCAATATGATCAGACGGTTCCCAAACCCACTGGGCTGAGCCCCGATCCCTCCACTATTATCAGACGGTTCCCAAACCCACTGGGCTGAGCCCAAATCCCC